>NW_016107823.1:401204-514895 GCF_001604975.1 Cebus imitator | reverse complement strand
GCTCATAATCCCTGCTACTCAGGTACTCAGAAGGCTGAGGCAGAAGAATCACTTGAACCAGGGAAGCAGACGCTGCAGCGAGCCGAGATTGTGCCACTGCACTCCAACCTTGGTGACAGAGTAAGACTCTGTCTCAAAAGAAATTGGCAAAAACCACAATTAACTTTGAACCAGCCAAATATCTTGGTAACTGCTACAGAAACACACCAATATGCACACAGCCACACATGCACACATACAGGTACACACCTCAAATGATCCTTAAATGGCAGAATTTTGAAATTTGAAGGAAACAAACATTTACACACAAGTTTTACTTTTCTCCAGTCACAGTGATATATTGATTTCTTATATACAGGATTTCGGGTGCTGTGAGATACTAGCACATATAATACAGATAAGGCCAGTGCACTCAGAAGAACATTTGGGAATGAATCATTGTGTTAACTGTTGAAGAAACCAGCCAGACATCATGCCCTGTCAAGTCTGTAACAATCTTTCCAAAGCATTTCATGAATACCTCCAAAAGTTTTAAGTATAAAAACAGACTAACCAGTGAACTGAAGCATATGTCAGAGTCTGTTTAATGCTTTAATGTGATTAAATGGCCAACAGATGCCTTGGGGAAATGGTAATAGAAAATACTGGGAAACACAAACAATGGCATCTTCCAAGGGTAAATCTTGGCTTAGACAAAAGCACAACTGGTTAATGTAGAAGAGCATATTTACATGGAGTTGACTAGAAGCAAAAAAGAATATAAGTCCACTATATTTTTAAGGGAATTATATTTCCCTTGAAATCACTAGCCTGGCTTGCAAAAGCCTTTGACAGCTTAACCCTTAAAACAAATTTCTAACCCTGATTTCTAACCCTGCCCTGGTGGAGAGTAGGAGGCAAAAACTGTGGCCAGGCATAGTGGCTCATGCCTGCCGTCTCAGCTACTTGTGAGGTTGAGAAAGGAGGATTACTTGATCCAAGAAGTTTGAGGCTATAATGATCTATAATTGTAACACTGCACTCCACTCCAGGTTGGGTGGAGATAAAAATAAAAATAAAAAACTACCAAAACTATGCAACCCCTCAATTAGGGAATATTCTCAAATGATCACTTCCAAATAATAAGGAATAAATCTCCAAAAGAGTTACTCCAAAAAGTGTAACAGTTGAGCTAACCAAAGAACAAACTCTATGTTGGAACAAGGACTCTGTAAATCCTGCCACTGAATATGATAATTGTTGTGGACAACTGACCACCATATATTTACCATTCCTTTCTTATCAGAATGGGAGTTTTCTTTAAGGTTATTCTCCATATTGAGTATGGAGTGGATATAGCACATAACTTGTCTTTTTGGCTGTAAGTGACTGGACCATAAGGAAAAACTTCTAGCATCCAGTACATCTTCCCTGGGTAGGTGGAAGTCTAAAGCCAGAGAGGCAGGTTCTAGCAGAGTCTGCTAATTTCCCCCCAATATTCGTATTTCCCTTATTTCTCTTAATAATAGAACCCAGGAGGTTTAGCTGGACACATGGCAATCAATTAGAGGACATTTCCCTACCTCTCTTGCAGATATGTGTGGCCCTGTGATCAAGTTCTAAACAACAGAATGTGAGCAGAAGTGAACTTCTGGCCACACCCGTCAAAAGAGGATTGCTTCCCCTTCACTTCCCTCCGCCTTTTCCTGATGGCTGGGAAACGGCAAACAAGGCATGCAGACACTTTGAACCAGAGATGGAAGCTATGCACACAAGGCAGCAGAGCTGCATTGCCAGCCCTGGGCCACTCGTTCCTATACTGTTATGAGAGAGAAATACTTTTCTATCTTATGTAAATCACTGCAATATAGGACTCTTCATTATACCAACTTATCCTATAACCTATCTATCTAGAAAGTTGTAGAGGTAAGAGTTTAAGAGTGTAGACTGAGGTTAGATGGCCCAAATCTGAGCCAAGGCTATGCCACTTACTAACTGTCCAGTCTTGATCAAGTTGCTTAGTCTCTTTTTGTTTTTTCTCATCTGTATAATTGGGATAATAAGAGTATTATTATTATTATTGCCATTACTGTCATTGTTATTTTGGAAGCAAACTTCCCACTTCACACTCCACTAAAAGCTTATGATTTAAAAATATGTGAAACACCTTTTTTTTTTATTGCATTTTAGGTTTTGGCATACATATGAAAAACATGCAAGATTGTTGCATAGGTACACACATGGCAGTTTGATTTGCTGCCTTTCTCCCCATCACCTATATCTGGCATTTCTCCCCATGTTATCTCTCCCCAACTCTGCACCCCCCCACTGACCCTCCCCCATTTCCCCCCAACAGACCCCAGTGTGTAGTGCTCCCCTCCCTGTGTCCATGTGTTCTCATTGTTCAACACCCATGAACCTGGAAACCATCATCCTCAACAAACTGACACAAGAACAGAAACATCTTTTTAAAAACTCACTGGTGCCTATGAGTAAATTAAGATAATTTTAAATTTCACAATAATTCTTGAATCTTAATTTTGTGTTAAATTTCATTTAAAAGATTGGTGTCAGGTGGTATTCTCCTATACCAACATTTTGTGAAGAGATTGGGACTGCTTCAAATCATATGTCATATCAAATAAATAATGATATAAAGACAAATCTCAGTTAATACATTTATCAAAAACTGTACACCCTTGCTACATCAACAACCAAAGTTCACCTTTGTTAAAAATATATGACTTCAAATCACAGGTACTGTGCAATCCACCTATCTGGGATGATATTCTAAGATAAAGTGTGCAGTTTCCCTGGCCTTGGAGTCAAATTTTCTCAATTTTCTTTACATTTAAATATGTTTTTTTTTTAAATTTATGAAAATAAAATCATACTGCTCATAAACTTTACTTTTAAGTTGCAATAATAAATGCTTGCTAACCTGTTTATAGTCTGTCATTGAATCCACCTATGTTTAATGACTGAGTATATATAGGGCCTGACCTATAAGTGTTTATTACATATTTATTGCATTAACAGATGGATAGAATTATGAATGCAACTGACACATGAAACAGAGCCAAAAGGATGGAGCTGGGATACTAGCCTTCTTTGGAATATGCTCTCAATAGCGGAGCTCACCTGTCACAATCATAAATGAATGGCATTGAAACAAGGTTGAAAATTAGACATGGGAGTAGAATAAAGGGCCTGGCAGTCTACATGCACACACCACAGCAGAAAAGGAAAGGCTTGCCTTCCACCATTAATGCAAGTTAAATGTATGCAACCAAGTGACATATGGAATATGATCTGCTGCAAAATATTTATCCCTTTACATGCCTTAAAGTTACAAATTGCATCTCTCATTGAAGCTTTACTAGCAATTATTTAGAGCTGAATAATTTTTCAAAGATTACTCACTGATCACATGCTATACATCCACAGTTAAGCTCCAAGCATGCTAAAAGGAGCTTAATTCTGCCCAGAAAGGCTAATGCTTTCAAAACTGAACATTGAAACTACTATGGCATTATGAGATTGAAAGTTAATATTCATTTTTAGTTCAAACATATTCTAACAATGGAAAAATTGGAAACCTATGAAGCATACTTTATCTATGACATGACAGTTCTATGTTTAGTCTCACATTTTTATACATGTTAATAATAATTTTAAAATACTCTAAAGAGAGGCCAGGTGCAGTGGTTCATACCTGTAATCCCAGCTCTTTGGGAGGCCGAGGTGAGTGGCTCATTTGAGGTCAGGAGTTCAAGACCAGCCTGCCCAATATGGCAACACCCTGTCTCTACTAAAAATACAAAAAATTAGCAAGCATGGTGGCATATGCCTGTAATCCCTGCCACTTGAGAGGCTGAGGCATGAGAATCTCTTGAACTTGTGAGGCGGGGATCGCAGTGAGCTGAGATTATACCACTGCACTCTAGCCTGGGTGACACAGTGAGACTTTGTCTCAAAAAAATTAACAATAATGATGATAAAATAAGGAGCAGACTTAAAAGTCACTATCCTATTATATTTGTTAATGACACAGAGAAAAATGTAACTTTATAGTGAAGAAACCCAACAAACACTACCCTCATCATGCCAGCAAGAGAAACACATAACTTCTGCAGCATTCTTACCACAAATATACAACTTCATTTAATCAGCAGAAAACATTATATAATTCCAAACTGTGAGGCATTCCACAAAATAACTGACCGTCACTCTTCAACATGTCAAGGTCATGAAAGATAAGGAAAGACTGTGGAATCATCACACACTAGAGAGGAATAAGAGACTTTATAACCAAAAGTAATGTGGGTCTTTGAACTGGATCCTGAAACATTAAAAAATGTTAATGGAAAAACTAGTGAAATATAAATAAGGTGTTCGGTTAAGTAAATCAATTATACCAAGTTTAATATCTTAGAAATACTAAATGTACCATGGCCATGCAAGACGCTAACATTAAATGCCAGATATAGGTGATGAGGAATAAGACAGCAAATCACACTGCCACTTGTGTACCTATGCAACAATCTTGCATGTTCTTCACATGTACCCCAAAACCTAAAATGCAATAAAAAAAAAAAAAGAAGAAACTAAGGAAGAGTATTTGAAAAGTTTCAGTGACTCTAAAATTAATTTTAAAATTTAAAATTAAAGGATTAGCAAAATTTGATAGTCATATTTTGGTACTCTCTTCAAGGTAAAAAATGCATTAACAATAGAATAATGTTCTAACCTATCAGAAGTTTCATGTAAAGTTTCCTACAGCAGAGTAATGGCTCTGTGTAGTCACATCTTATTGGCATTCATCGTATCCCATTGCACAGATTGTGGTCTGCAAGCATTTGCTCTTTAAAAATCGTGGGAATTATGGGAGAACAGTCAATAAGCTAAAGAAGAGATAAAGTTACACCTAACTCTTAAAAAGTGCCTCCTGAAGAGTTGACAAGGAGAAAGGGAAATTCCATGTATAAAGAACCTGGTTATGCCAAGCCCCAGGGTAGGAACTTCAGATGCACTATGGCACTAAATCTTTGCAGCTGTCTGAGGTTGATATTATCATTCTCATTCAACAGATGAGGAAACAAAGGCTTGGAAAGTTTGGAGGAAGCATTTCTTGGAGGCACACAGCTTAATAAGTAGAACAAATACAGTCTGAATCATGGGTTTATCTGACTGAAAACCCATGCTTCATGGACTGAAAAATAAAACAAAATAGAACAAAACACACTGTACAAAGAAATAAAGGTTGTGTTTGTGAAACATTTATGGGCCAATTAAATCTTCATCAGGGGATACTCTTTGTCAGGGCTACAGATGGCATCTCTAAACGTAACCAGCTGCACTTTAAAATGCTTACAGTTGGCCAAAAGTGAGACTAAGCAAGAGCATAAATAAATCAGGCAAATGTATCCCCTCCCCTAGAAAAAAAGCCTCTGTACACATCTTTCCACCTCATGCAGGGGCACTCATATAATTTCTACTTTTGGATAATAGTACATTAGGAAACCATTTATTAACTAAAGATTTAAAACAAATTTCCATGGTAGGCAACGAAAAAATATTTATACATTTGTGCCTATCATCAAGAAAAATATTTGCCTTATGATTTTCAAAATCATCAGTACTCATTTGTCATGTGTTTTTAGTTCTCCAAATCAGTTTACAGTTGCCGACATTTATTCATTTTTGTTCAGTGGATTCCTTTAACAGACATTTGTTTAACATCTATGTGAGCCTGCCACAGCCCCTGCCCTCATGGAGTTCGAGAAGAGAAAACAGATATGTAAACATATGATTGCCATAGCGGGTGTTAATGCTGTAAGGAAGATTGTTCTGGACACAGTGTTGGCACAAAAGAGCATGGTCAACTCAAAATGCTTTAGTTTGAACTTGAAGTATATTGAAGTTCACCAGGAGGATGGGGGTTGACAGGTTTTCTAAGCAGAGGAAACAAGTGAGACAGGGGACGTGGGCCTAAAGCAATTGATCCTCTCCTATACCCCCGCCTGCAAAGCAATGGGCATCCTTTGTCTCTGAGACGTATGACCCTGATTTATAAATTGCAAATTTTTCTTCCAGGCTGTGAATGTTAGCTTGCAATTCAGTCCTCAGCCATAAAATACACAAGACAGTCTGGGACAGATTGGGAATGGGTTTTGTCTAATTGCATTTGGGGACTGTGTAAAGCATATGGTGTCAGTTACAAAACTCTGAAGCAGTTTGTTCAGAACCCAACACAGCCATATCAGTTCCGGCTCTGATACTGTCAGTTATCATCAAGCATGCCCAGTAAGGTGCCAGCATTTTCCTGTGGAAAATATGCTATCATCTTCGCCATGCAATGCAAAATTAGGGGTTAACTGTCTTAATGGAGGAACTTAAGACAAGATGGCCCTGGTTATAAAATAAGGTATATTGAAGAAATGTCAAGATATAAGAGTGTCATTTTAGCTTGTCTTAAATTCCTCCTGGTTTTACTTTATCTCATTATTTCCTGAACTTGAAAGCTGTTGCTGTGATTTGATCATCACTGTTAAGCAGTTGTCACAATTCCCTGTAGGATAAAATGACTCTTTCATTCAAGGCCAAGTCTGGCAAATCTGTTCTTATAGATCACGTATTTCTAAGTCTCCAAGGTTTTCACTTTAAAAAGCTGATGCTGTGACACTACCCCAGGTTGCCTCTCTCCACTCTGCTGAAGTCACCGGGTTTCCCTCCTCTGTCACATGCTCTGCCTTCTGCCATTGATTCTCAATAATCCACAGCCACGTGGTATTTCAAGCTGATCTCCAGAATAGGCCATGTATCTGCATTGGCACAGCTCTTCTGGGATACTGCTGTCCCAATCAGATATGCCTGCCTGGCCTAGCAGAACTGAGCTAACACTGCTTTAAAGTTAGAGGCCTGGCTTTGTTTCAGAATTTTGTAGTTGTTATTCTGCCCAGATCAAATACTATGTGGTTCTTCTGCTTTATCTTTAAAAGGCCAACTGTGTTTTAAGGCTCCACTGAATTGGCTAACTTCAACAGGTCAAAACCAAAATGGATGTAGCATTAGACACTACCGATTCCCGGTGAGTCCCCCTGCCTGGCCTCAGATGTTCCTTTTAATTGGAAATGTGTATATGATAGAATAGTTTAACAGCTTAAGGCTGCTAATTGGGGAAAAACGACTATCTAGGAAGATAAGCCATTCAGTAGGTTGGTCATTATTTTTTATCTTTCCCTATGGTATTACATAAAGTTTCAAAATCCTATTTTATTTGAACTCTAAAAATTTTATGGAAATAAAAATGATATAATAATTCTTAGTAAGGTCATATGTTTCTCAAAGTATGTTACATTAAATACAATTTTGGGGGGACAGTTAGTAAAGTTAAGTAAAAAAAGAATGGTGTAGATCAACTAAACTTTTTCTTTATTGTGTGTTTTGATGATTTTTATTTTATGGGTACATAGTAGGATACTAATATACAATACTTCTAGGACACATGAACTATTTTGGTATAGGCATACAATGTGCAATAATCACAGGGTAAATAGGGTATTCATTACTTCGAGTATTCATCATTTTTTTTTGGTGTTAGAAACATTTCAATTGTACTCCCTCAGTTATTTGAAAATGTATAATATTGTTGACTGTAGTCACTCTATTGTGCTATCAAATACTCGATCTTATTTATTCTATGTAACTACATTTTTGTATGCATTAACCATCCCCATTTTCCACTCTCCAAACCCCCCACCTTTCCCAACCTCTGGTACCCATTATTCTACTATCTCCATGAGCTCAATTGTTTTAATTTTTAACTCCCGCAAATGAGTGACAACAAGTAAAGTTCATCTTTCTGTGCCTCATTTTGCATAATGTCCTCCATTTCCATCCATGTTGTAAACAACAGGATCTCATTCTTTTTTATGGCTGAATAGTGCTCCATTGTGTATATGTGCTATACTTTCTTTATCCATTCATCTGTTGATGAACACTTAGGTTGATTCAAAATCCTGGCTAAAGCGAACAGTGCTGCAATAAATACAGGAGTGCAGCTATCTCTTCTGTATACTAATTTCCTTTCTTTTGGGTATATACTCAGCAGTGGGATTGCTGGGTCACATGATAGTGCTACCTTTAGTGTTTTGAAGAACCTCCATGCTATTCTCTATAGTGGCTGTACTAATTTACATTCCCCCCAACAGCGTATGAGGGTTCTCCTTTCTTCATATCCTTGCTACTCTTTGTTATTACCTGTCTTTTGATAAAAGCCATTTTAAGTAAGGTGAGATGATATCTCATTGTAGCTTTGGTTTGCATGTCTCTGATGATCAATGATGTTGAGCACCTTTTCATATACCTGCTGGTCATTTGTATGTCTTCTTTTGAAAATGTCTATTCAGATCTTTCGTCCATTTAGAAAAACTGAATTATTATTTTTTTTCTATTGTTGTTTGCCCATTTTTAAACTGGATGATTAGATTTTTCTCTATTGTTGTTTGGGCTGTTAATATGATTTCTATATTCTGGTTATTAATTCCTTGTCAAACGGATAGTTTGAAGATATTTTCCCCCATTCTGTGAGTTGTCTCTTCACTTTGATGATTGTTTCCTTTGTTCTACAGAAGCTTTTAAACTTGATATGATCCCATTTGTCAATTTTTGCTTTAGTTGTCTGTGCTTTTGGGAAATTACTCAAGAAATCTTTGCCCAGGCCCATGTTCTGGAGAGTTTCCAAAGTTTTTTTTTTTAGCAGTTTCATAGTTTTGAGTCTTAGATTTAATTCATGTTGATATGACTTTTGTGTATAGCAAGAGATAGGGATCTAGTTTTATTCTTCTACGAATAGATACCCAGAACCAAACGAACTTGTGGCAAAAACTTTTAAATAGTTGCCTAATTTCACTGCCGATAGTAAGATGTTTCACAAACAAATTTTTATAGTTTCATAAAGCTGACTAAAAAAAATGTGTAACAAGTTGACATTGCTTATATGGAAGCTAATTCAGCCATCTCAGAGAGTTTTAATTTCCTGAGAAGAAGTAATCTTTGATGACATACCTTTGACTATCTGTTAAAGAACCTATGACCAGGAAAATCTATATAAACTGAGTCAGCTGTTCCAATGACTAGTTATATAAAAAACACTGACCTAAGAAATCATGTGAGGCTATTTATTTCATAATGGATCATTAGTGAAAAACTCATATGTGACAACAAGGACCAAAAACAGAAAGAAAATACCACAGAGCTGTATGGAAACAACTGTCATCCATTTACTATTTTCTTAAAATTATAAACAAAAGAAACATTTTGTGATGACAGATGTCTATCTGGCACAACAAACAAAATTATTCCTGGGAATGAATAAGATCTTGAATTAGTTGCAAGCTTTCCTTTTTCCATAGGTCACACATTATGCACATGCTACTCTCACATATTCTGTCAATCCACCCATTTCTTTGCTCATTTATAGCAATTTTCCTGCATATCAATAACAAGGTCATTATTCAGACCGTGAACTATGTTAGTAAATCAATTTTTAAAATACAATTCCTTTTCTGAAAAATATTAATCATATTTTACATGCTGCATGAGATGCTGCCCTTTATTGTACCCTTAGCATTGGTCATACACTATGGAGTTCTCCTGTGAACTTCACTTGAATGCAGAAAGCTGGAAACCAGAGTCATTGAGGCAAGGGTGGCATGATGACAAGAGAATAGAAGGATCTACATCTAATATTATTAGTAGCACAGTGGTTAAGTGTGGGGCTATTAAGTCAGACTAAATAATTCAAATTTAACTCTACCATTTACCCGTTTGGTGACCCCGTACAAATCCAACCTGTCACTGCCTCAGTTTCCTCCTCTGTGAAGGCCTGCTTTATAAAATTGTTCAGAAGATTAAATGAAAAGATACAGGTAAAGAGCCTAGAACCATGTATGACAAATAGTGAGGGCTCAATAAATGTGACCATGGTTGGAATTAAAGGCCTACTGCATGCCATTAATCACATTGTGTACCTTACACAACATATCTGTGAATTAGATAGTATAAGTTTCATTTAATAGATATTCTAAACAAATGGTAGTTATAGAGCTTGAGGAATTTATCTGGTATTAGTCGGAACTTAGACACAGTCTGTATGATTCTATAACGCATACTCACTGTATTATTCTGGATTTTAAAATAAAAACACGTAGGTTTCTTTTTAAATAAAAATATCTTCCCTCCGCCTCTTTCTTTTGTATTTAGTTCACTATAATATATAATTTCATTAGAAAGTTGGAAGATAAGAAATACATTTAAAAAAAAGAAAATGTAAAATACAGGTAATAGTTTGGATTTCCTCACACATCTATACATGCATACCATGTTTCATATGAATACTATACATATATTTATTACACATGCATATATGTAATATATAAAATGAAAATAAGCTGTACATTACATACTGTAGCCATTTATTATTTTTTATCCTGATAATATGCCATGGACATGGTGGGAGGATTTTAATGATGATGAAGGTGGGGTGGGCTATCTCAACATAATTAGATATGCACACTTAAAAAATACAAAATACAAAAGCTAGACAGAAGGCAAGTGAGTTTAGAGGTAGGAATATGAGTTAAAAGGCATTATAATTGTTCAGGGGAAAGGTGATGAAAGTCTGCATTAGGCTGGTGGGGAAGGAGCCAGGTTACAAGAGATGTGTAAAAAAAGGTATGAGCAATGAAGGAAAGGGGAATAAATTAGGATAATTTGGACATTTTGGAATAACTGTCTGGATACATGAGAAGAGTTTGGGGTTCCAAAAATATACCCATTTCCCTTCCGACCGAAGGAATTTGTATTCTCTTTGCTGCAGTGTCATGACATTTTTATCAGACCTATTGTGCTCTATTGTAATACATTTGAATTTTCCCCAAGACCTCAAAAACCTGGACAGTATACAGACAATAGCATCTGCTGGATAAATGTGGGTTTTAAGTTACATTGATATGTATTAAGATATACACTTTATCAATACTAAATTACAATTCTCTTCCAGCTTCTTGGCATGTAATGATAACCTCCTTGAAATAAAAGAACCTGAAATTAGCGCTATTGGAGAGAAGAATCAATAGCTCTAAGCAACGTATATAAATTAATGAAGCACTTCCCTGTGCAATTTTTATCACTGTGTCTCAGGACTGGGATGATCATTTGGTTTATATTTTTCACTTTAACATATAATGACATTAACTAGCATTAGTTGGTGAGAGTGTGGGGAAATAGGCATACTTACACATTGTTTACAGTAATTAGCAGAGCATATTAAAGTTTAAAATTGTCACTTAAAAATTTTTAAAATTCCATTTCTAGAAGTCTTTGCTATAGAAATGAATATAAGAATACAAAGACTTGTATGTAAGGTGATCATCATTGTAGTAATATGTATGGTAGCAAAGCATAAGAAAATCTGAATGTGTGTCAATAAATGACTAGACAAATACAGTACAGTCATATAATGAAATAATATGTGGTCATTTAAAAGATGAAGGTAAATTTACATCTGAAAAGATGTGCACAATAGATTAAGTTGGAGAAAAAAGAAAGTTGCAGGCCACGATTATAGCATTGTTTCATTTTTATTTAAAATACAAATTTATGCAGGTATGTATATAAATAAGTCAGTGTCAGTTTGGGCAAAATCTTGAAGAATACACTCTCAACTGTTATATGCTATTTAACCTCAGAGCATAACATGACTGAGTATGACAGGATAGGTGGAGAACGGAATTTCACTAGGTATTTTACATTTTTTAAAGTGGTGGGATTCTAAGTAATTTGTTTTTCTTTCTTCAGCGATTCTCAATATTTTTTCAGCCATTAAAAATAATAAAATTAGTATGTACTGATCTAGAAAGATATTTATAATATTATAAGTAAAAAAAAATGTGGGTTACAAACAAAAGTTTGTATGGAATTGTATCATTTACTGGTAAATATTTATAGTAATAAAAAGGCTAGATGCATATATACCAAACTATGATGTCTGGGGCAAGATTAGAAAGAACATACAGTGATTTATTACATACATTTTAAATTATTTGTAATAAAAATAATAAAATATTTTAAAAATCATTAATGAAAGGTCATCATGGCTATTTTATATCTTAGAAATGTGCTTTAAAAGTTAATAGATTTTAGTAAAGAAAACTATATTCTAACTAGATCAGTAGTGTTTTCCATTATGCAAAATATCCTTCTGTAAAATGAATTAACTTTTTGTGATATTAATATTCACAATGCCTGGCTGCCCACTTTGGCCTAGTTAATGCTTGCCTTTTGGAGAAATAGAGGTCAAAGATTCTTAATTACCTGTTTAAAACTTATTGAGAAAATGTCATTATTTGGCCTTCATTAGCATCTCAAGGAAAGCTCTGTGCCACACTTCTATGGATTTGGTCCCTTTTTTCCTTTTTGAATGATGGGTATTTATCTTTAGCAGTTGAAGCTCTTTGACCATTGACATAACAGATTTCAAAGTGGAAGAAGGGAGGTTACTATTGCCTGTACTTACATAGAGGGAGCAGATTACTACATTTGCCTGAATACAGAAATCCTGAAAAAGCAGCAGTCTAGTGGGGTTTCCCTGTATGTGAAATGAACTTCCTTTCTTGTGGACATTAGGATTTATGTTTGGAACAAAATCAGCTTTTATCATCCTGTTTGGAGTAACAAATGAATTGGCTGGGTAACCTTCAGCTTTCTACTTGCTTCCAATCCATGTTTTAAAAAGCCTTTTAATTTCTGAGTATTTAAAATACATTTAAACTCAACAGGTTCTTACAGTGTCTAATGCTTGCAAAATTTTCAAAGGGAAAAAAATATTAGGTCAAACTTTGTAATCCTAGAACTGAGTGCTGCTGAGAGTTTCAAGAAAAGTCAGCAAAATGCATGACATATGTTGTATTTATGTATTTAAAATCATATGTAATTCTATTTTTCATTTCAGGACTCCTAAAAGAACAAATTATCTGTTTTAATTGAAGCTCAATTTACAGGAGTAGGAAAAAAATAAAAACAACACAAACAATACCAGAAACCTCTGAAAGTGCAAAGAAAAGATAATAACCAAAGTACCTAAAATAGAGTTTCCTAAATATAAATGGAGGAGTGACTGTAAAATCTTTCAACAGTGTGAAAAGTGAATAAAAGACTCAGAATTACCCATAGGGTAAAAAATGTAAGAGGGATGCAATAACTAACTTACTAAAAATGAAAGTGTTGCTTCATTGACAGATGAGTGAGATGTATAAAACCCCACATTATAAAAAATGATATATTTTTTCCAGTTCTGACTAATAAAGGACAGTATGCCTACTTCACTCATTAAAAATGGAAAAAACTTATTGCATTTGATGACATATGCAAACTTAGGAAAAAATCTTCAAAATTTATAAAAATTATAATAATTACTATACTTGTCAACAGGTTTAATAATGTAGTTTTCATAGTATTTAAAATTCATCTGAAATCCGCATCAGCAAAATAAACTTTGCTTTCCAGAGAGATCAGCCTTTGCTTTGCTTAATAATGAAAAGGAACTGCATCCCAGAAAAGAAAACCAATGTTTTATGGAGGTGGCCTGTAGTACCCATTTGAATCATCAGGATTAGGCAATGACCCTCTTTTGGTTATATTTATCTGACCGTTTTCTGCAGGAAAGGAACATTAATAGCTATATAAAGCTTCAACACATGTTGCACAGAGAGGACTATATAATCCTCTATTATTTCTGCCTGTAAATGACTACATGTCTAGCACTAGCCTGGGGCAGAATCGGCTGCCAGGAAACTTGACCTGCATCATGGGCTTAATGAAGCTGTAATGTTCTGTTTATAATTCTTTCCACTTTTAACTAGTATTGTATCAGGGGAAATGAGATAATGTGCCTCTCCTTTTTGGATCATTGGGGGTACTGACCAGTCCTCTGTGAAGGGACAAGGAATATAGTGTGGACACTGTTCAGGTTCTGTGAGCCGCTCTGGAGGATCAGTTCAGATTGGGGGAGGTAGAGCACCTAATTTTCACCCATAGGAGCAAAGTCTGACATATGGCTGCCTGTAGGTATGTGTGGACTGGTAGACTTGAAATATATCTGAATACCACTTCCTTCTGCCTTTTCTATGATGACAATGAGTGAGGCTGGGCCTTTCCATTATTTTTGACTTAGAGGTGTTTTCCTTCAGCATCCCTATCCTTTTTCTGATCCTTTTTCTCATTCAGGGGCTTCTACTTTGTAAAACTATTACGGGCTTTTAGACTCCCAATCTGCTCAGTCTCTTCTGGTCACCCCAGCAAGAAAGAAAAAGATATAATTTTTTTTGGTTTGTTTTACTTTTTTTTAACCTAACCTATAATCAAAACAGTGGCCCCCTCTCAAATTTTGGAACAAAGATTCTAGAATGGAAGCATCATTAAATAGGCAAAAGAGGTTTTTAGAGTAGGTGTTTCTTCTCCTGCAAGCGTTCTGAAATGTGGGGTATTTGAAGAAATACAGACTCGGGTGGATCTTTCCTTTCTGAGCTCCTCCTCACCTCCCTGAGAGTGAGGGTTGGGAACCCTCACTGAGTGCAGGTGCAAATGCAAGTGCTCTAGTGGAGACGTGGATTCTTGCCTCTTTTGGCCCTTTGCTTGACAGCCCCAAGACCTAGGGCCAGCCCTGCCATGTGACATGCAACTGACCAGCAGCTTCCCATCTTTTTTCTTTCTTTATTCTTCTTCTGTTCCTCTGCTCTTGAATACCAAAACAAAATATAGCCTCATAATCTACTCATTTAATACAGTTACCCTTTCCACCCCTGACATCTAGTCAGAATTCCTCCTGTTATTATACACTTGTTAACAATTCCAGTGGCCCTGTTTCCCTCAGAGAGAAAATTCAGAGTTTCCTCAGCACAAGGAAGTCAGAAGCAGCACAGGAGGGAGACAGAGGGTGATGGACTTACTGCTCAACTACACTGAGAGCAACTGTTGTCTTAACTAAGGAAAAGGCCCACAGAGGCAGTTAGGGAGCCACTGTGACATTTGAGATGGTCTAGAATGGTCTGTTGGCAGAGGGGAAGCCATGCTGGGGGGTCTATCTGTTGACAGAGAAGGAAAGGGAAAGATGGTAAGATGTCACCCGGAGTCACAAAGATATTCTTTTTTAACATGGGGGTGATTTGTATATTTGATGACAGAGAAGAAGGAGGCAGTAGCAAAGATAAGTTTGAAGAATGATTAATTGGTGGGCCCAGGCTCCCAGGAGAAAGGAGGTAGTGAGGTCTGAGGAAAGGGGAGGGATTATCCTCTAAGAGTAGCGACAGCTCCCTTTTAGAGAAGGGATCTGTGAAAGTATAGAAGGATTTGGAGATGTAGTTTTATCCTAGCTGTCTTTGATCTTCTTAACAATCTGTTGGGACTTAGGGCATAGGGATGAAAGCCTGAGGAGGGTGGAAAAGATTTGGAATGGATGTATCATGTCCTCTGGTGGCGAGACAGGTGTGTCTTATTTATTTATCATGGGCTGCGAGTCAGTGGATCTTAAAATAGGAACAACTGGTTTCAGAAATTAGCAAAAGCCTCAGCCAGGAGGGAATAATTCTAGAAAAAAGGAACTTGGTGAACCACCACATGTTTTGAAAACTCACTGGGTCGATCAGCCTTCCTAGAGGCTCTTTGGGAAATGAATCAGAAGACCTGGGTTATAGCATTGACTCAACTACTTAACATCTTTCCTATTTTTTGGCATGATCATTAATTACTTCCCAATCAGGCTCACCACTTGCAAAATGGGTATCCATTAATTTACTAAACAAATACTTACAGACTGCTCACTACTGCCAGGTAGTGATGGCAGGTACAAGAGAAACAGTTTTCATCAGTCCTAAAGTTTCTATCAGTCTAGTGACTCCCTACCTTGCTTCATTTACTGGTCAACTGAAATAATAAATCAGAATGTATTTTTAAAATTCTGGAGCCCAACTGTAGAAAAAATCTATAGGAAAGTAATTTTTTTCTTGAAACAATTGTCTTGTTGTGATCATGACCTAACGATGATCATAATTTCTAGATAGAAGACTACCTCCAAATGATGCCTGCAAATGAGACAATAATGAGCCTCTCCTTTTTGGATCATTGGGTAACAGATCAGTCCTCTGTTAAGGGACAAGAAATACTCTCTCCCAGGATACAGCTCTCCCAGGCTTAAACCCTCTTATGGCAGTCATTGTCTCCCATTGGGAAGCAGGGAGTGTAGCTTTTACACTGCACTCATGCTATCCTCGCCACTTCCTCCTGTCTCCAATGACTGGTTGCCCTATTCCTGTGGCTGGCTCCTCTGAGGAAGACAGCGCTAATTCCAGCAGAGGCACAACACAGAGCTTTCCCAGAAGCCAAGTGTAAACCAGCAGAGTTCTTTGATCTTCAGCCTGGTGCATTCTTTGGGTGGCCAAAACTTTGGAAGGACAAGCTGAAAGAGTATGTCTGGTGTTTGGAAGCCAGGTCAGAGGTAATGTTCTGGAGATGCTTTCTGGGAGTAGAATTAAGAAAATTGCCTTTTCTTTTTGATGTCTAAGTCTAGAATAGGAAAAATTATTCTCTGAAATGTATCCAGAAGTTCTGGGAACAGTCTGTCATTGCAATTATGGCTGCAGGATTAATTTTGCTATACTATACCCCACTTTCATTAGCATACTCAATTTTGTTCCATATTTCTGTTTTATCTAACATTACAAAATTCTCATCAGTGGTGGAATATGGAGGAAATCTTTCATTTCGTTTGTGTTCAGGCCAAAGGGAAAGTCTACTTCTAAAATGAGGATTTGTCAGATGAGGAAAAATATAAGCTGCAGATTAGGTGAAGAGCAGAGGAGGAGGAAGATAAAGCTGAGATTACTTTATGTTCTGCTTTCTATCTTCCTCTGTGAAGGGCTGTATTTATCACTGGATTCAGAAATTAGATTCGTAGAGGGCTTACCAGGTAGAAGTATGAGCTACTTGCTCCCTATCTAGGTGTGAGAAAAACAACAAAAAGCTGCAAAGAAGTCAATTTTCTGGGCAGTCCTCTCTAAATTTTTCTTTCTTTCTTTCTCTCTCTCTCTTCCTTCCTTCCTTCTTTCCTTCCTTCCTTCATTCCTTCCTTTCTTTCTTTTCTTTCTCTTTCTTTCTTTTTCTTTCTTTCTTTTCTTTTTCTTTCTGCCCTCCCTCCCTCCCTCCGTTCCTTCCCTCCCTCCTTTCTCTCTCTCCCTTTCTCTCGTTCTCTTTCTTTCTTGATGGCATCTCACTCACTCTGTTGCCCAAGCTGCAGTGCAGTGGCGTGATCTCAGCTCACTGCTACCTCCATCTCCCAGGTTCAAAGGATTCTCCTGCCTCAGCCTCAGGAGTAGCTGTGATTACAGGTGCGTGCCACCACGCCAAGCTAGTTCTTGTATTTTTAGTAGAGGCTGGGTTTCACCATGTTGACCAGGCTGGTCTTGATAAATAATTTATTTCTGTAAAGTTTGTCTTTCTTAGGGTGTCTGGGTAGAAGAGTAAATTTTCTAGAGTTTGTTCCCCAAGCTCTGGTTCTTGACCTTCCCATCTGATGTAGATTTCCTCCTACCTTTTATCTCAGACCTGATTTTCTCAAAAACCTAGAGGTTGAGCTATTAAAGGCAGAAACACCCACACATGTTACAGTGAAGGTAGGCTTTTGTTTGTTAGCTTTTCATATGATTCTCTGCCTTGCTCTGTCTAACTTTCTCTTCACTGCTCTCTCCTCTTTTGATTTGCCTTTTATGTGGATATTCTCCTGTGAGTGACTCTGAGATTGAATGTCCAGAGGAGCTGAGAGGTCCTGTGCTGCTGTGATGACCCTATTGCTCTCACTGTCATTTCCTCATTGACCTTAACTTCTTGGTGGGATTTGTCTCTCTTCTTGGGCTAGAAAAGTTCCTTTCTCTTTAAATTCCCTGCTTTGCATTGGTCTGTATGGAACTTTCTGTTTCATTCAATTCAACAAATATTTAATGTTAATTGTGCTTGGTCCAAAGTGGGATAAAAATGTAAATAAGACTCTTTGTTTTTGGAAAACAAACTTTAAAATTTGTGGGCAGATAGCCAGGTGCAGAGCCAGCCAAATACTGTAATAAATTCTGCTGTACACACTTGAGATGAATTAACCAAAGGTACACCCACATTCACAAACAGACTCCCAGGACCCCTCCATTTTGCCTTTTTCTGACTTCCAGATTCCTACATCACTTATCTGAGGCTTAAATCAGCATTTCCCACAGTGTATTCCTTGTAACACTGGGCCCAAGAGATGCTCCGTGAAAAAAAGTTTCATGACCAATTAAGAATAGGAAGTGTATACACATTCTCCTCCTGGAAATCCACAGTCTGCATCAACACGCCTGAGGTTTTCACCAGCAGAGAGGCCGAATAAAATTTCTTTAACCCAGAATTTTTCTGATCTTATATCCTTGCGCACCACTTTTTGCATAATACCTTATAAGAAAATTAATGTGTCTTAGGTCACGCACTTGGAAACATTGCCCTAATTGATTCATTAAATAATGAATATGATAATATTATGAAAATCTTACATGTATGCTCCTTTATCATCATATGAAACATTTTATACCAGCTGGCTTTTAAAGTACCAAGAATTGTGCTGCCCAATGTGGTAGTAATGAGCCGTGTGGGACTACTGAGCACTTAAAACACAGCTAGTCTCAGGTGAGATGTACTGTAAGGGTAAAACACACACCAGATTCAGAAGACAATATAAAAAAGATTGTGAAATGTCTCACTAGTAATTTTTATATTGATTATATATTGAAACATAATATTTTAGATACATTTGGTCCAATAATATATCATTTAAATTAACTTCACCGTTCTTTTTACTTTTTTTAAAAATGTGGCTACGGCCAAGTGCGGTGGCTCACGCCTGTAATCCCAGCACTTTGGGAGGCTGAGGTGGGTGGATCACGAGGTCAAGAAATCGAGACCATCCTGGTCAACATAGTGAAACCCTGTCTCTACTAAAAATACAAAAAAAATCAGCTGGGCATGGTGGCACATGCCTGTAATCCCAGCTACTCAGGAGGCTGAGGCAGGAGAATTGCCTGAACCCAGGAGGCGGAGGTTGCAGTGAGCCGAGATCGCGCCATTGCACTCCAGCCTGGGCAACAAGAGCGAAACTCCGTCTCAAAAAAAAAAAAAAAAAAATGTGGCTACTAGAAAATTTAAAATTACATATGTGGTTCACATTATCTTTCCACAGGCTGACACTGCCTTAGAAAATAGAAACATTTTTATATATTTGTATTTTTCTACAGCACACAGAAAGACCATATACCCAATGAAAATTTTTAAAATATTTCAACATTGCTGACTGAATATTATGGTTGGGAAAGCCAGTGAGTTACATCTTATTCTCCAAGGTGTTCACACTCTTACTGATGATTATACCTCATGTGTGGGCTGTCCCTATTGTCCCTTCACTACATCAGCCTATAAATCATAGAGAACCACACCTAGTAATGCTGGGCTCTAAGACCCCTTGTTATGTTCTTCTTAGCTCTCCAATTACAAATGCTAATGTATATTTGTAATGCCTATTTCAAAGCCATCACTCCGATCTCATTTCTGTGAATTTCTTTTTTTTTGTTTCCCCATTTATTTATTTTATTGCATTTTAGGTTTTGGGGTACATGTGAAGAACATGCAAAATGGTTGCATAGGTACACACGTGGCAGTGTGATTTGCTGCCTTCCTCCCCATCACCTACATCTGGCATTTCTCCCCTTGCTATCTCTCCCCAGCTCCCCACCCCCCACCGTCCCTCCCCTATTTCCCCCCAACTGACCCCAGTGTGTAGTGCTGCCCTCCCTGTGTCCATGTGTTCTCATTGTTCAACACCCACCTATGAGTGAGAACATGAGGTGTTTGATCTTCTGCTCTTCTGTCAGTTTGCTGAGAATGATGGTTTCCAGGTTCATCCATGTCCCTACAAAGGACCCAAACTCATCGTTTTTGATGGCTGCATAATATTCCATCGTGTATATGTGCCACATTTTCCCTATCCAGTCTATCGTCGATGGGCATTTGGGTTGGTTCCAGGTCTTTGCTATTGTAAACAGTGCTGCAATGAACATTCGTGTGCACGTGTCCTTATAGTAGAACAATTTGTAATCCTTTGGATATATACCCAGTAATGGGATTGCTGGGTCAAATGGAATTTCTATTTCTAGGTCCTTGAGGAATCGCCACACTGTCTTCCACAATTGTTGAACTAATTTACACTCCCACCAACAGTGCAAAAGTGTTCCTATTTCTCCACATCCTCTCCAGCATCTGTTGTCTCCAGATTTTTTAATGATTGCCATTCTAACTGGCGTGAGATGGTATCTCAATGTTGTTTTGATTTGCATTTCTCTGATGACCAGTGATGACGAGCATTTTTTCATATGTTTGAAGACTTAAACATAAGACCTAACACCATAAAAACCCTAGAAGAAAATCTAGGCAAAACCATTCAGGATGTAGGTGTAGGCAAGGACTTCATGACCAAAACACCAAAAGCATTGACAACAAAAGCCAAAATAGACAAATGGGACCTAATCAAACTCCACAGCTTCTGCACAGCAAAAGAAACAGTCATTAGAGTGAATTGGCAACCAACAGAATGGGAAAAAATTTTTGCAGTTTACCCATCTGACAAAGGGCTGATATCCAGAATTTACAAAGAACTAAAACAGATCTACAAGAAAAAAACTAACAAGCCCATTCAAAAGTGGGCAAAGGATATGAACAGGCACTTTACAAAAGAAGATATACATTTCTGTGAATTTCAATCGTTTTCGGTAGTTAGAGACCACAGAGTTATTCCCTGGTGTTGAATCTAATTTGTTAAAGGCATCATCATTGTTACTCATGACCTAAAATACTACCCTTTGGTGGGTAGGGAAAAAAAGCAGAAGTTAAAATCCCTCTATTATCACATTTACTTCAGAGGAATCTTCCCAGATGTGAAGGTCCATGTAACAGGCTCAGAAATAACCGATAGAGACAGTGCATTTAATCACTGATAGGAATGAAACTTAAGAGAAAATCACATGCTTTGATAAGTCATGCCATATCAGTGAAATCATTATGCCAGCACGTGGTAGCTTATAATCAACTGAATCTACAGCTATATTTCACATGAGCTGCAGAGAAGGCTCTGGTGCAATGAATTTCAGAGAGTAGTGAGAAGACAACCCTGATGGCAGCTGATGTGAAAGCTGCAGTGAGACGAAAATAAGCAGGATTGGGCAGCACTCTGTAAAGCATGAGTCAGGGTAAAAAAAATAGGAAACAACGCCATGGCAAATAAACTGCAGATGCTTCCAATTAGGCGAAAGTGTGCTTGCTCCACTCACACTTGTCATCCAAGGAAAACTGCAATGAAAATGGATCTGATTTACTCGTCTTTCACGCAGAAGCATAGCACGTGCACAGGAAACCATACCAAATGTAGATCAAAAATGAGCTTTTATCTAAGAAGCTATAAAAAAACATCAAGAAAGATGTGTGCTCGTCACACTAAGAAGTCGTATTTGAATAATAAAGCCTTCTCATTTTGTCAGTTTGGTTCAATAGTATTTTTTGAGACTGTCTAGTTTATAAATGCCAAGATATAAGGTACTGAGTGATTTTTTCCTAAACAATGAACTCTGCTGACACCACCTTGTCTTTTGCGTAACTGCTACCCCAATACTATTTTTGACTTTATATTGTAATCTTATTCTAAACACGTGTCAGTTTTTCTCTATTGCAATCTAACCACATATTGTTATTAGACTTAAACTTTGAAACACATTTCTGAACATATCTCCTTAATATTAATAAAAATAAATGATTTACCATTGTCATTAAACAAAAGCCACACTTCCTAGCCTGACCCTTGGGTTTACATTTTGGTTTAGTCTACTAGCTTGGCCTTACCATCCATATCAACTTTGTATACACCATAGATGAGGCAATTAAGACAGCTTGCTTCACTACTCTTGTGCTGCCAGGCTCAGCTTCCATCTCGGCACATCCAGCTCCAAGTTCATGGTTCAAGTCAGTTCCACAGCTCTCCCAATAGCTAGAACTCTACAACCTCTGCCCTCAGCATTTTTCTAAGAATGCTTAGAAAATGTGTTACTGCTATTAACACATATGCACACACACACGCAAAAAACACCCATATATACACACTCAGCTGTAGCAATTATTCTGCCTGAATCAAATCCTAGCTTTGCCAATTACGAGCTGTTTAACACAGGGCATTACTTAACCTCTCTGTGCCTTAGTTTCCTCAAGTATGAAAAGAAGGATAATCATAGGACTTACTTCAAAGGGTAGTTGCAGGGAATAAATGACTTTCTGTACAGTGCTAAGAACAGTGCTTGATGTATAGTTTGCCCTTTGTAAGTAATTCGGTGTTATCCATAGCAGCAGTCATAGTAAAGGTATTAGAGTTGCTGTTATTATTTTTGTATCCCTGGCAGTACTTTCATGTGATGTCATGTATTGCTCATGATCAGCAAACATTTATAGAGTAAAGCAGTAAGGAAATGAGCATACTGTAATAAATTTTAAAATGAGAGTAACGCACTAATTTGCTATTACTTTTAAAACCTGCTTTAGGAATGCTCTCTTATTAGTACCAGGACTTATCGTGTACTCTCTAGAAAAAAACACATTTTTTTTTTTTAAGGAAGAACTAAAATAAAAATAAAGCTCTACTAACTGGAAACTTGTGGATTAGCTACTTTTAAAAAGTGCATTATTTTAGTGTGCACTTCTGGAGAAGCAAACATTTATCAACATTTATATTTGATATCCTTACTTCAATAAATGTACACGAAACGAAAATCGGGTTCAGTCCAGTATAACAGTAATGACAACCAAATGGAGTTTTTAAACTTTCCCAATTGACTTTATACTCATTATCTCATTAAAGTTCTTTTGCTCTAATGAGCTAGACTTATGGGAAAAGGTTTAAAAATAAAGTTGACAGAAAAAAAAAGAAAATTAAGTGTGATCTAAAAGTCAGCCTCATCTATTCTCTATCAGCGTACAGTAGCATGGGGAACTGAAGAAACACTCTTCAGCCTTTGAAAATCAATGTGCATTTCATAGAGAGCTGCTGCCTTTCAGTCATAGCATTTTACCCTGCTGTCTTATAACTATGTCCTGCACTAAATTTTACATGGCCCCAGACTCCTATTTAATTCTCACAGCTGGGAGACAGGACCAAGTCCAGCCAAATCTGTTTTCCTAGAGTGCCTACAAATCTCCCCTTTAATAATTTACTTTCTCTACTATAATGGCCTCTAACTAAGCTCTAATAGATTTCGTCACACAGTTGCTGCTTTAATCAGAGAAGAGAGTTTTATGGGTTTATTAATCATGCTCTTTTCAAAAGCTGCTGATTAAGCATTTGCCTGATGGTGGTGAGCAGTCAGAAGGTATCATCGAGGCTGCTTGCTCACTGAGTAGCAGCCTGCAGGCAGCTTTCTCACAGGACTCACAGCAGACGGCATACAGCTAGTGCCAACTAAGCAGACTGAAGTTTCAACTGCCCGCCCCCCCGCCCTGCCGTCCCAGCTCCTAGCAGCAGGTCGTTCTCAGCAATCTTCTCCCCACCATTTTATTCACCAGGACTTTTCCAGCAGCCAATAGCAAAATTCCTTCCTGCTCCCCACATCCCAAAGCAGCTAAATTATTTCTGAAAACTGAATGACATGCTTGGCAAAAGAATGTATTCCACCGTGAGGCGCTACTTACAACAGGGTTTACTTTGGCCTACTCAGGCGGCAGACCCACTAAACACCATCTCCCCCCTCTCCCCGCCTTCTAGGAAAGCGGCAACTGAAGCCACATAGTCCCTTTATGTGTTATAGTCAAGGCACCAAATAACAGCCAAACAATACAACGAGACTTCCTGGATTCAAGAAAACCCTTATTTCTCCAAGGCCAATTTACAGGGCACTCATAGGAACACAGATTCAGACCAAACACCAACCAAGCTTGAGGTTTTGTTAGAAGACAAGACACCAGGAATAAGTAGCAAGTACTGTTTTTGAAAGAAAAATAAACTCATATTTATTGAATTTTTTTACACTGAAGATAATTGTTTTCTTCAAAATGCATAGCTATCTGGAAGTTCTTCACAGCTCTTAGATATGAGTGCAAATTTCCCTATTCCCTTATTACCAAGTAGAGAAGAGTAAAAAGATCCCTGGGGTAAATGTAGTAACGATTGGTCCATGACTTGTATAAACTTTTCTACATTTGGTTTCTGAGCAAATATTGAAAGCAATATTTCAAATTCTCAACCTGGCCTAAGTGTGTTAGATGTACTTCTTTGACTTAAAATGATCAGATTTCTAAAATTAAATTTGTGCTGGCATTATGAACATTATCTATGTTGATGTACCTGTAATTAATCACTAGAAAATGAGCAATTCTTTGTTTCAGTATGTGTTTTCATATAATGAAACGTGATTTAAAATGATAGTAACTAAATTATGGAAAGAATAAAACAAAAAAATTTTTTTTTTGAGACGGAGTTTCGCTCTTGTTACCCAGGCTGGAGTGCAATGGCGCGATCTCGGCTCACCACAACCTCCGCCTCCTGGGTTCAGGCAATTCTCCTGCCTCAGCCTCCTGAGTAGCTGGAATTACAGGCACGTGCCACCATGCCCAGCTAATTTTTTGTATTTTTTTTTTTTTTAGTAGAGACGGGGTTTCACCATGTTGACCAGGATGGTCTCGATCTCTTGACCTCGTGATCCACCCGCCTCAGCCTCCCAAAGTGCTGGGATTACAGGCTTGAGCCACCGCTCCTGGCCACAAAAATATTTTTAAATTATTTTTTGCTTCTTCAAAATTAAGTTGTTAACAACACAAAGATTTCCTGGGTTAACATTGTAGATATCTTTGTAGATATTTCATCATGTCTATGAAGGTCTGGGGTCTTACATGTTTCTATTTGTATCTCCTATTTTGAAAGAACTAATAAGCAAATCAACCAAAACAGGAGACTTTAGTATGGTAGTTTATACATTGCAGTACACTAAGCAAGGGAAAACATAATATTAAAAACTAATAGTGCTCGCTTTGCCAACACATATACTAAAATTGAAATGATACAGAGAAGACTAATTTGGCCCCTGTGTAAGGATGACATGCAAATTCATGAGCGTTCCATATTTTTAAAACAGAAAATGTAGCCTGGCGTGTGGCAGAACAAGCCTGTAGTCCCAGCTACTCAGGAGGCTGAGGCAGGAGGATCACCTGAACCTGGAAAGCTGAGGCTGCAGTGAATGGTGAAAGAGCCACAGCGCTCTAGCCTGGGTGAGGGAGTGAGACCCTGTCTCAAAACAGAACAACAAAAAAACAAACAACTAATGAAAGAAAGCGTTGTTTTTAAAAACAGATCATTTTAGTTCTCTGTAATGAGTTTATAAAAATTAAAAATTTCTTTTCTGAGACGTTAGAAAGTCCCAATGCACACATTTGAACTCCTATCCTTCACACCATATTATATTTTTAAATAAGCAATGAGACATACTGAGTTTAAAAGCTTGGCATATTTAACAGAAAAACAAAACCCCAAACCACGTTTAGCTGGTAATTGAAATAATCATCAGTTACAGTTTTGATATGTGGAGACCATATATGATCTGCTTCAATTGCCTGGAAAAATGGTAAAATAAATCTATAGTTTGGTCCATGTTAATTAAAGTATATTTTATCAGTATTATCCAGGTAGTGCCATGAACACTATTTACTGCTATCATTTAAAAATATAT
Organism: Cebus imitator; assembly: GCF_001604975.1. Classification (NCBI taxonomy): domain Eukaryota; kingdom Metazoa; phylum Chordata; class Mammalia; order Primates; family Cebidae; genus Cebus; species Cebus imitator. The sequence goes on along the minus strand of NW_016107823.1, from coordinate 489,033 downwards.
TATAGGCCTAGTGTGGTGGCTCATGCCAGTAATCCCAGCACTTTGGAAGACCAAGGCAGGAGGATCACTTGAGGTCAGGAGTTTGAAACCAGCTTGGCCAATATGGTGAAACCCTGTCTCTACTAAAAAAAATACAAAAATTAGCTGCACATGGTGGCAGAAATTTGTAGTCCCAGCTACTCGGGAGGCTGAGGTAGAATTAGTTGAACCTGGGAGGCAGGGGTTGCAGTGAGGCGAGATGGTACCATCATTGCACTCTAGCCTGGGTGACAGAGCAAGATTCCATCTAAAAAAAAAAAAATATTATATATATATATATATATATATATATATATATATATATAGTTTATTTTATATATATAGAGAGAGAGACAAAGACAAAACTGTTTGTCTTTGTGTACATATATAGACAAAGACAAAAGACAAACTATATGTGTGTATATATATATATATATATATATATATAGAGAGAGAGAGAGAGAGAGAGAGAGACAGCACTTGCTCATCCATGTTAATAGAGGCCAAGACTGTACAGATAAATCAAGTCCACAGATGTTAATTTCTAACTCTCACTTCGTCATATACATATAAGAAAATACTTCCGATTTATTTCTGAGTTTTTGTGTCAGGCATGTCTTAATCTTGCACCTGAGTTTTACAAGAGATATGAAGTAGTAGAAATTTAACGTAAATCAAAATTAGGTTTAAACCTTAATTACCACTAACTCTGGGCAAGTTGCTAGTCTTTTAAAACTTTAAGTTCCTCCTCTGTAGAGTTAACAACACTTACATACTGGGATTATTGAAAGGCTATGTACACACTAACACATAGTAGGTGATCATAAATGGGAACTTATCTCTATTTTCTGACTTTTCCTCTGCCCTGAGTCTCCTCCCCTTCATTTGCTTTTAACTCACTCTTTAGAATTTTGGAGCATACCATGCCATTGCTGACATTTTCAGATGATCTATGAGAAGAAGAAATTAAAGAAGAAATTAAATAAATCTGATTTTGATTTTATTAGTTGAAGTGACCCAATAGGAACTTTGACACAAAAGAAAGAAAAGCTCTTATAATTATCAAACAAGTCTAAAAGGTATTAGGGTACTAATGGTTTATTTTTTCAGCTAAAGTAACCCAGATTGTTCACATTTTCCATCATTTAGCTTGGTATCTTTAATAAATGTTGGCCAGTCTAACAGTGCTCACATTTCACTTTTGGTTTCTTCTCTTTTAATTTTTTCATGAAACATTTGTTCATATGCATTGTAAAAACAAACAGAAATTAACCGTAGCAATGGCTAAAATATAAACCGCAAATTTGACTGAGTCAGCAGAGGTTTTTTTGGGTAACCCCAAAATTCCATGTCTCTGTGTATTTCAGTCCCTTTGTCAACTTATTACATGATAAATGAAACACATCAGAAGAGCAGAGTAAAAATTAATCCATCTTAAGAGTTCTATATGCTCTTGGTCAGATCCCTGATCCAAAAGGAAACATGATCTAGGTTTTGAAAGCACTTTGGTGTCCCAGAATGATTTTACTTGATCAAGTTCCCAGAAAATACATGGTTCAGCCTGACAACAAATTGTCAGAAAGTCAGTGGGGAAGTGCTCTACTTCTCCTCAGTGGAAAACATAAAGATCCTATCTATTTTGTTTATTTTAAATTTTTGATATAAGAGTGTTCTCTTTGTCATCAGGCGTGGATATTTATTATTTATTTTGTAGTATGTGTTTTGTATTGAAGTACAGAAATGAATAAAATGTAGTTTTCCCTGAAAAGTTTCTCTAACCTTTCATTCTTTGTCTATTCCCTTGACTTCTAAATAACTCTTGGTCTGCTTTACCCCTCAAAGCCTGACCTGTAGTGATTCAAGTTTGAACATAATGCGCCAAACATTTTATTCACCATATTAAGTTATGTGTTGGGTACAAAGAATAACAAGGTTAGTTAGCTCTGGTACTCGAGGGATGTCATGGTTGATTCTAGAAAGCACAGACACAAAGCAGCATGTATACTCATGTATATCATCCATCTTATACATTGTATATTTCTTCCAAAATATTTGAAACCAGAAGTGTTTTGGACTTTAGATGTTTTTCGATTTTGAAATATTTGCAGTAAATATTTACCAGTTGAGCAGCTCTAATCCAAGAATCTGAAATCCAAAGGTTCCAGTGAGCATTATTTTGAACCTCACATCAGTACTCAAAAAGTTTTGAATTTCAGAGCAGTTTAGATTTTGGATTTTCAGATTAGGGTTACTCAAATTGTATATGCATACATACCTTGTAGGAAAGGATGAGGGAAAACAGTGAAAGAATAAGATGACACAAGAAAGAGCCAATCATATTTAGGAAATGGACATGCTTCTGGCTCTCTAATTTACTCATAATGCCAGAAATGGGATCACTGCACAAGATATTTTCAATGTATTTGTAAGGTCTACTTATATCACTTATTGTCAAGAAAGTGTTTGGATTGCTGACATCTAGACAAGGGATCAAACAACACTGACTAAAATAAAATATTGATTGTGGACCTAACTGTAGGGCCAGTTTGTTGGTAAGCCAGGGAAATGATGTTAAAGGAAAGTTCAAAACTGAATTGCTTAAATAATAGCATTTCCTTTTTTTCTTCCTACCATCTTTCTCAATTTCTGTGATGAGCTCACCAATTAAAAATACATTTTGATCAAGGTCTGAAACTTACATACCTCTCAGAGTTTTGGACCCAAAAGTATGAAAAAAAAAAAAAAAGCCTCAGAGGCATGCAACCAATAACTACCAAAATTTGAGTGAATTAGAACTTTTCTGTTTTGCCACACTAGTCCGAAAGCCACAGGCATTCCACCACCCCAAAAGGATCTGGAGAACTGAAGGAGAGAATAAAAAATGAACAAAGATTGTACATAATTGTGCTGTTGCATTCTTATTTCAACAGCCATAGAAAGAGCCCCAAGTTTCAATTCAAAGGCCTCGCCTGCAAAAATAGCATCCATCTCCTCAGCCTTCCTTCTACTGGTCCTTCAAAATCATCTCAGATGTCACCTCCTCCAAGAAGTCTTCTCTAACAGGCTTACATTGCAGACTGCAGGGTGTAGGCTTATGGTATCCTTTGTTCATCAGGGCATGAATTTCCCAATAAACCTGCAAACTATTTGTTAATCTTTAAAAACGCTGTCTTTTTCTATGCTTGGTGTTTTTAGAAGATTTTGGATTGCTGTTAATATTCTAAAAGGTGGCAAAATGCATGAATCCAATAGTTCTTTTACGCTATTCCCCCAAGTATCTATTCTCTGAGATTTTGAAATATTTTCCTCATTCCATTAATTCTCTATTTTGCTATAACCACATGGCCCTTACCCCCAAGTAACCTTGACATTTATAGGCTAAAGGAACAATACTATAACAGCCAAGACTGGCCAGACAGGCTTTAAAACTCAGCACTGACTATGGGATGGGGAAAATCTGATTTGTATGTGTTTGACTTTTGTAAACTAATTTGTAACTTAACTTAGATGACTTCACTAAGATTTAATAAAATCCTGTCATTACATTCAGGCTTCAGACTTTTTATGTTTGTTAAATGTGGTAGAATAATCCAGAGCTGGTTTCATTTCTTCAGAGCTTGAGAGACTGTATTATTTGAAAGAGAAGTTTTTGATGGTTAAAAAAGGGGTACATGTTTCTCTGACACTGGAAAATAAAAGTGGATAAAATTAAAGTATTTTCCTAAAAAGTATCTAGTTACTCATTTTCTAGTTTTCCTGAGTCTAGGAAACTTTCTCTCTAATTTTTCTAAAGTTATAATTGAAATTAGTTCCTGAAAATAATATTTGGGATTAGAAGAAGCTTAGTATCTGGAACACACAGGTCTGGAAGTGAGAAAATCTTGGTCTTATCCAACTTAAAATACTCAGACATATATTTTTAAAAACTAAATCGATGTCATGACTGTTCTCAAAATGATGCTATACCTGTTCTCAAAATCACCCAATCCCTCCAACCCCCATCCAATAAAATCTGGTCTTTGGCCTAGCCTGCCAGGTGTTCCATGATCTGTCTCCATTGCCCAACCTCTCTGCATCCATCTCATTGTTTTTCTCTCTACACTCTACCTCACCATTTGCCAGAGTTAATGCTGCCTCTACTGATTGTTTCTCAAATCACCAGCATGTGCCTACCCCAGAGCTTTTGAACTGATTGTTGTTCTGCCTAGGATGTGCTGGACAAGATATCTGAAAGGCTTCCCCTCTCCCTTAATTCAAGTCTCTGCACAAATGCCACCTCAATCAGATGAGTTTTTCTCACCAGTATTACAATAGTGCCCCTTCTCATTCTCCTTTTTATTTGATTTTTCTTCATAGCACTTATCATTATGTGACATATGTATATTTACTTGTTAAAATTCTTTAACTCTCTCTTCAACCCAAATGTAAATTTCACAAAAGCAGAGGTTTTTTTTGTCTCATTTTGTTTGCTGCCTAGTTCTTGTTCGCTGTTGTTGCCTGGTGTCTATAATGGTACCTGATGCTTGTAGGCACTCAGTAAATACTTATTGCAAGTATTTATATCCATGGAATTAATAAATATATCTTTGTATCTATTTCCTAAACGGATACAGAGTTAAAATAATAAAGTAGGCAATAAATACAAATTATATGAAAAAAACTTGTAAGAAAGTAGAATAACAAGTTTGGCTAGAACCACTGTCATTTCTTTTCCAAAAATCATGTGTTGACTTTAAAAAATCATCTATGGGTAAAATTTTTATTTTTCATAAATTGAGAGGCATCATAGTCAAATTAATTTTTCTAACAAATCTTCTGATATCTTTGGCTCTGTGTCCCCAGTCAAATCTCATGTTGAATTGTAATACCCAATACTGGGGGAGGGACCTGGTGGGAGGGGACTATATCATGGGGGTGGATTTCCCACTTGCTGTTCTCATGATAGTGGGTTCTCATGAGACCTGATGTGTGGCACTTCCCTCTTTGCTCTTTCTCTCTCCTGCTGCCATGTGAAGATGTGCTTGCTTCCCCTTCTCCTTCTGCCATGATTGTAAGTTAGGCTTTCCAGCTGTGTTTCCTGTACAGCCTGCAGAACTGAAGAAATTAAACCTATTTCTTCATAGATTACCCAGTTTCAGGTGGTTCTTTATAGCAGTGTGAGAACGGATTAATACACCTTCATTGATTTTACAGGACTTTTTCATACTGGCTTCGAAATATCCTTCATCTTCATAAATGAAGAAAGCTACCTTGGAGCAAGGAAGATGTTGGAAATAAAGGTAGAACGGAACACTATTATGTAATAATATGACTGCAGGACTCAGAGATGCCCAGCTCCTGCTATGAGGCATAGTCACTACTCTGTTAGCAGCTCCTGACATAATCAGACAAGGCATGATGACAAATGGGAAGCAAGATTTCTGTTGCCCAGGCTTGTGTCTTTGCCTCAGCCTTCTTTAGTAGTAAAGCTGGCAGTCACATACTCATGTATAAGGAGCATTACCTCCCTTACCCAAGCTCAAATCCTAGTCTTTTCTTCTCTTTACACCTTCTTGCTAACAGCATAACGGTGTATCTGAGCCTGAATCACACTGGAGATGAGAAGAATTTTTCTATCCTCATCTTAATTCTGTTTCTCAGCTACATTCCCATGTTTTACCATTGTTCCTATTCCTTCTTGGCTTTCCCATGCCACACTCTCCTCATTTTCTTTCTTCGTCATTACCCCTCCATTTAATTTTCCTTTTCTGATTCTCCCCTTTCCCAATATCTAAAAGCTATGGTCCTCAAGGCTCAGTTTTGGGATCTTTTAGTTTTCCTCCTCAAAATCTCTCTCTAGGATGTGTCATTCATTCCCACATATGTATTTATTTTTAATGTTTTATTTGTAGAAAAGTTCAAACAAAACAAAAATAGATTAAATTTAGATCGAGTGACTATGGTAAACAATAACTGAATTGTACATTTAAAAATCAAAAGTGTAATTTTGTTGTTTGTGATTCAAAGGATAAGTGCTTGAAGGGATAGATACCCCATTCTCCATCATGTGCTTATTTCACATTGCATGCCTGTATCAAAACATCTCATGTACTCCATAAATATATATATATATACACACACACACACACACACACACACACACACACACATATATCTACTATGTAACTATAGAATATTTTTTAAAAATAATAAATTTAGCTTGAACATCCATATTCAACAATTATCAACATATGGTCAATCTTATTTTATTTAAACTTCTACTCCCTGATTTCCTCTCACTGGGTTATTGTAAAGTCATTTCTAGATATTGTATAATTTCATCTATAAATACTTTGATACATATTTCTGAAAGACAAACACTATTTTATGTAACTAAAATACCAATCAAATTTAGAAAAATTAATAATTACTTAATAGAAGCAAATATCCAGTGTTTACTCTTACTGTTTATCTATGTTTTTGAATAATTGGTTTGTTTGAATATGAGCCTAACAAAATGTGAACATTACATTTATTTAGATACTACTATGGACTTCCACATTGCATCATATCAAGAAGCACATAATGTCTAGTTGCACAATCTGTGAAATAAAATAAAGTCTATGTTTCCCAACCATATGGCCACATTGTAAAATGGAGTGAGAGGGCACCAGGACCTGAAAAGCCAGCTCACCTTTTTGTTTCTCTATGTTAGTAGAGATTTTGTAATTCTGGGTTGCAAAACTATACTTTGCTTTGCTTCTCAATTCTTCTATCACCTGTGCAAGTAATTTTCTCAATTAAATTAACACTGTTCATTTAGACCTAGAGCGTTTACTGCTCTTGAGCATTTACTGCTCTTGGCTGAACTGCTTGACACAGGCAAGATTGTAAATTCAATTTTGGAAGTGATGAGGCTGAGGTGCCTTTAGATGCAATAAACACAAAACCTAATGCCCCTGTCATCACATACAAAGTACACCTAAACTGCCCCCATCTACCTGTCCATCCTCTTCGTATATCATCCTCCCTCTTATTCAACCACACTTACCACACTGGTCTTTGTTTTGGTTTTGGTTTTGTTTTCCAAAGTGCTAAGCCCTTTCTTGCCACAAACCTTTGAACCAGCAGCTTTTTATACCTAGAATTTTCTTACCCCAGCCTTTCTCAAAACTGGTTGAATTCTACACTTGAAATTATTTCAACCAATTTCCTCTTGGTTGAAATATACCCTTCACAGTGAGTTGTTCTCTGATAATCCTACCAGCCTGCTGGGCTCTTTACCATTGTCCATTATAGCAGCCTGCCCTTTTCATTTATAGTACTTAGCATCATCTGTAATTATTATATTATTTTTGGATGCTTATTTAATGTCTAGATCATAAAATATATTGTAAACTCCACAAAAGCAGGAGAGAAAAATTATGTCTATTTTGTTGACCATAATACCCTAGTGGGTACTCACCGTACCCTAGAAAATTGCATCTGGAATGAATGAATGTGTTCCAGAGCCCAAGGGCAGGGCCAGGTTTGGCCAGTTTACAGCTTATGCTGCAAGGAAGCAGGAAGTATCAGGGCAGGCCACACTAATGTGCAGATTCTTTTGAGGCACAATGACCTGGCACAATATATGTTTAAACGAATATCCTGGATTTTAACCCTATTGAAAAACTGGGTCAGGAAGTTTTATCTCCTCTAGAAAAGACAGGAAAAATTTAACCAACTTGAAACATTGGGTAAGAAATCCAGCTATTGACTGCTCGATGAAACCAGTCCCACTTGATTGCTAAGCATGTAAGATAACATTTAAAGCAAATTTACAGGATTTATAATTTTTTTATTTCTTAGGGTTTCACAAAAGACTTTCTTCAATAAACTAGCAGGTATCTATAACATGGGATATTTGATTTTGATAATTTTGGTAGATGTGTGCATAATGTCCTTTATGTTGGGAATCTTGTAAAGAATCTGTATTATGCTGGTGTTCAGCTTTCTAGGCACCAGGAAATGTAAAAATTGTATTGGCCCAGGGATAGAATTTTCATAGGTACATAAAATATCAGGAATTTCAAATAGGGCTATAAGGACTCATTTTATAATAATAGATATTAGCACTATCAGGACTCATTTTATAGTAACAGATAAGTGCTAGTATCTCATACACAACATTCAAATATTATTTAATAAATTTTTAAATTCATGGAGAAAGCAGCTAACTATAAATTTGCATGCATACAATGTTTAGGTAATTTTCAAGTACTGAAGTAAAATTTGAAAAGATTTTACCAAAGACAGAAGGAATAAAGACCTGTGACAAAAGGATGGATAAGATTTGCAAATTTGTCTTTCTATCTTCTCAAAAGTGTAAATAACAAGGTCTTGGATATAGAATAATTTTGGGAAGAGAAGCAAATTAAAGCAGATAAAACTAAATACCTTTTTTTCTTAGTCTATTTTTTAATGACTTTATGGAAGAACGGCCAGTAGAAAAAAATTATAATTATTATAATAGTGTTGCATCCAGTTTATTGGATGTAACTCTCAATAATTTAATACATTATCATATATGGTTAATTAGTTGTTTGCAAAACATTTGAAATGTCCCGTGTCAGATTACTACCTGACCACTGAAATTTTCCCAGCATATTGCTTCCTTTCTTCTCACTGGAATGAGAGACTTATGGATTGTTTAAGCATAGAATCTCATTTAGCTGTAGCATGCTGTGGATCTAAAAATCCATTAGGAAACTGTGATAATTGGACTCATAGCTGCAGTAGCAATTCATTCCTACGAACCCCCAGTAGATGCAAAATTTGTCAACATTCACCAAGTGTAGTTGCTTGCTGAGTTTTGCACTCTCGAATTATGCTGCTTTGTAGAGATGTGGAATAGGGTAGAAAGCAGTCATGTCAAACGTTATCTTTCTCCATCCACTTACTACTAAAACCTCCAGAATTATTGATTCCACAGCTTAAAACTGTGTCCTTAATTATTACTAATAAAACAACAATTTTTATACTCTGAGTCCTTATAAGTATCAAGCTTTGTATATTGTGCATTTATTTATCCTATCTCCTGTGATTTAATAGAGATTTTAGAATTAAAATTTAAATGTGTTTTGGGTAAAAATAGATACTTTAAAATTATTCTACAATGAACTCTTTTCTATGCTATTTGTCACAGTCATTTGTGAAATATATAGGTATATTTACTAAAGAGTAAATGGACTCTTTAGTAAATATACATATATATTTATGGATATATATAAAGTAAATATATATATATATATTTATGGATATATATAAAGTAAATATACCTATATATTTATGGGTATTTATATATATATATAAAGAGTCCATTTACTCTTTAGTAAACATACCTATGTATTTATGGATATATAAGAAATAGTGGACTGTTTCTTGCATCTTTTGCCATCTCTGTATAGAGATACATCATTTGCTATAATTTCAGTCTAGCGAACATTTGTATTTGTCTATACCACTTAAAAATTTCCATAGACTGTTCTTCAGACACAGAATGGATGCTGTTGACCTAGAAAACTTGATTCTGCTTTGGGTCTCAGGAGTGGTGATAGGTTAGCACTGTGTCATACTTCTGCTTGCTCTCATTGTGAGATCATTTATGATAAACAACGTTCATTTCTAAAAGGTTTTGATGCAAGGGTGTGTGTGATTTTAACCACAGAAAAGAGTGAGGTTAGTCTCTTCATAAAGAAATCTCTGTGTCTGCTTCTCTCTTCACTTAACCATAGGAATTAAATGGTTCCAGACACAGCAACAATTATTTTTATGCTTTCAAGTGCATACTTAATCCAATACGGAATATTGTTTTCTTCTCTAGATTTGGTCAAGTTTACCTTGTTAAAGAAACTTAACTGTTTAAATTGCAAAAGTAACCTATTTATTCTACTATTTTCTCATTAATTTTCCATCAGTAAGAACTGAGCACAATTCCACTGCATCTACTTTACAATGAATTTTTTTTTGTTCACTCACCTCCAGTTCTTACTCTATTTTTATTGCCAGAATTTGATTTAGGCAATTGTTAAGTGTACGCAGAGTATAACTCAGCAAATAGAATTGTCTTTAATATTGTTAAAGTTGGAAGAAATCGAAAACTTACCCACTAATTTTCTGTAGGAAATATAATGCAAAACTTTAAGAGGAAAAATGAAAAACTTTAAGAGTCCCTTCTAAAGTTTAGCAAAAAAGATTAAATACTATATGGCTTTTGATGGGTGTGGTGAAACTCAGAAGTAATTAAAAGGAGCTTTAGGGTTAAATTAAAATGGTATTTTTTTAAATTTCACATTTATCTGAAACAAAACAAAAATCTCAACTACATTGCCATTTCAACTGTTGACAAAAACTGTTGGTTTGCCCTCAGATTTTTAAGTAGGCTTAAGACACTCTTTTCCCCTTTTTATTACAGCAATCTATCACTAAAATAGTAGAAAAAAATGGCTAAATCAAAACTCCCACATCCAGTTAAAAAATACAACAGTGGTTCTGCTTCCTTCCCTTTGAAAGAAAAGAGTCACACAAAAGACATAATTCTTTTTTCTTTGAGACAAAGTCTCGCTCTGTCACCCAGGCTGGAGTGCAGTGGCGAGATCTCAGCTCACTACAACCTCCATCCCCTGCGTTCAAGCAATTCTCCTGCCTCAGCTTCCTGAGTAGCTGGGATTACAGGCATGTGCCACCATGCCCAGCTAATTTTTGTATTTTTACTAGAGACGGGGTTTCACCATATCAGCCAGGCTGGTCTCGATTTCCTGGCCTCAAGTAATCTGCCCACCTTGGCCTTGCAAAGAAAATAAATAATTTTTAAAGAAGAATGGAAAACAATCGTTCTCCACCCTCAAGTGAATTGTATAAATCTTTAATCATCAACAGTCTAATACTTTTTCAGTTACCAGAACTTAAACTAATTATCTGCTTTATTCTCACTTTATATTATAAACCAATGTTGAAAGCAAATGTGAAATCCTGAAAATAAAAATACATAGAAAACAAATATGTTCTTCTATTTATATCCAGTCCCCACTAACATCTAAGGTATTTCACATACCTCGGATGTGAAATAATAAAAATACATAGAAAACAAATGATGTTCTTCTATTCATATCCAGTCCCCATTAACATCTGACGCATTTCACACAATCTAAACATTTATTTGAGGAATTTGCTTTAGCTATTCACATATCCACTGCTTATTGCTTGGTCTATTAGATCTGTGAGAGAACATGGAAATAAAATCTGTACCTTGAGGAATTTACAGAAGACTCTCAGCCTTCTGAAATACTCTGTGGACATCTGGAATTTCTGAGAGTATATACTTGCCTTCTCCCTTCCCTTGGGAAACTCTGAGGTCAAGGGTCCTCTATGTTCTCAAATCTATGTTCAAGTTAATATTCAATAAATATCTCTGGGCCGACTAGAGTCATCAACTCTAGATTTCAAATATTTTGTTTGTTTCTTTCTTTTCTTTTCTTTTCTTTTTTTTAAAGATGGGGTTTCACCCTTATGGCCAGGCTGGTCTTGAACTCCTGACCTCAGGTGATCCACCCACCTCAGCCTCCCAAAGTGCTAGGATTACAGGCATGAGCCACCGCGCCTGGCCAATGTTTTGAAAACTTTGAAGCACTATTACTTAATATTTAGAATTTTTATTGCCATATGTCATCTCATTTCCTGCTGACCATTGTGAAATGGAATTTCTAGGATGAATGGAAGCTGTAAGTTTTCAGGAATAAAACCAGTTGGGTTGTCATAAACCAAATGATTTCTAGGCTCAAAGAGTTCAGATTTGCACTCAGCACTTGGGGACAGCTTATAGGTTCTACAGCACATAATTACTATGAATTATCTTACTTTTAATAATTGCAGTTTCTTGGAAGATTCATACATTTTTGTAAGACTTTGTATAAAAACTGAGTTTTTTTAATTGAAGAGACAAAGATGGGAACTCAGGATAATAAATAGAAATAAAGTTGTTGAAGAAAAAAATGCTAGCATAAAAGGAAATGAGAAAAAAGAAGTAAACTAGTATTTCTGACACCTTCCAGGTACCAGGCACAGTGTTCCTCAAGCTACACAGAAGCTTGTCTTATTTGATTAACGTTCACAATAGCACAGTAAAGTAGGTACTATGATCTCCATCTTAGAGACAAGGTAAGTAACTTGCCCAAAGTAATCCCAATAGTAAGGGGAGGACTAGAATCTAAACCCAGGGCTGGCTAGCTGACTATAGAACTTACAATCCGGCCAGTGTTGTTTCTCTATGGCATGCCATTTCAAGCTACACTGAACATCAGTTGAAATAGAAGTCTCAGCCTTAGAAACATAATGACACTCAATAACCACAGAACAAATAATGACAAGGAGAAATGAAAAAGGGATAGGAGGGAGAGGGAAAAATGAGGAAGGAAGAGAGGGAGGCAAAGAAGGAGAAAAGAAAGGAATTAAGAAAGAGAAAAGGAAGAAAAGAAAGAAGGAAAAGAGGGAGGGAAGGAAGGTAGGAAGGAAAGTTACTGAAATGCTGCATCGCTCCTATTATTACTAGTTACTGTCTCTATTAAGCAAATTTCTTTAATTTTACTAAAAGCTGATCAGTTTTTAATGAAGTAAAAATACCTTAACATGGTCTACTAACTCATCTGGCACTATTTTTATGAATTTTACATGAATTTTTTAAGGAAATGTTACATCATTAAAAAAAAAAAAAAAAAAAAAAAAAAAAAAAAAAAAACGCTCTCATTGAAGCATTTAGCATAGGCTGACATATTCTAATGTCACTATAGTTCTTATAGTGGTTTTTATTGATTCTTATTGTCTAAAATAACAGAAATATCAACATGCTGGAAGGATCTGAGGCACAGAAGTTTTATAAGGGAAGTAAGCTATGTGACAGATGATATAAACATAAATGTCCCCTAGTTTCCCAGGTTCATTTGAAATAGATATGACTTTTAAATTTCCAGGTACTAACTTTTTCTAGGAATATCTAACTCAGAACCATATTAAAAGTTGTGAGACTACAATATGCCCAATTAATATGCATCTAATATTCCTTGATTTAGAGTTATCTGAAAATAATATGCTAGCCTTGCCAGAAACTAGGTTTGTGACCTGTGTAAAGTCACTCAACCACTCTATGCTTTATTTTTCTTATTTGTAAAATGAACTTAATAATTGAACCTTGTGCTTATGAATGATATAGTTCTTAACAATTTTGCTAAAGATTGATTAAAATATTAAAAACCTATTCATGCAAGCAACAATATTTGCAAACTTTTAATATTAGTCAAGCTGACATTTTGGTTAAGAAACAATGAACATCTTTTAAAGAAAAAAATTAAAGAGGACTTTTTATGGTGTCTTGCTGATATACAAATTTTTTAAACATCTTATAATTATCTTTAAAAATCAATAATGTTTTTACAGATCACAGCAATATTTTGTGAGAAATGTATTTCAAACAAATATCTTTAAGTGCACCCAAAAAACAATTGGGATTCTAATATGATTTAGTTTTTCTGGGGACAGTCATTCTTTACCAACCAATATGTAAATATTTCAAAATTATAGCTACTAGAAACTTCAAGTTACAGTGTACTTTTTATATTGTTCCCCCGCATGGAATATTCTTTATTCTTAGGTGATAAGTGAAATGCTCCTAAACCTTACAGACTATTTGAAGAATATGCTTGCATACTAAACAAACCATGGACACCATTTAAAAACATATAAAACAGGCACTGGCTGAACACCCAGGTTTCTCCTGCAGTATGATAATTTCTCATACAAAAGCACAGTGAATCCATTTAAGAATCATCACACATCAGCTCATACAGCTTGCTTGAATACAATACAACCCTTCTGTTGTCTATTTCTTGAAAATGATGAAAAAAATTATAGTTTAAAATGTTATTTTGTGGGGAAAAAAAAAGCCTCAAGTCCATTTAGAGGTGAAATAAAGTCCAAGTCAAATGTTGTACAGTCACAGTTTTTACCCTGACCACCTTGATCCAATCATGTCAGAGAAGGCTGGGATGTGTCCCTGCTCATCATTACATTAGTCTTAAAAGTAACCCAGAACATTACTTTTCTAACCACCTTCTATGTCTCAGGCTACACTGGAAGTATTGGAGATGTATTAATTTTAAAGCCTATAGGTAGATCATCTAAAAACATATTATGTTTCTATCATAAAGGGCACATTTAACTCTCTTCCTGTTCTCTTTCACTTCTCCATTGCACAGTAAAGAAAAGTCGGTGGGGCATTGAAAATCCTGAGCTGATAATAGTATGTGAAAGAAGAACAGAAAGTATGTGCCAAGGTATGACCCACTGGGAGAACCTTAGAGACAAGAGTGTACAGATAACATACCATGTTATTCTAGATTTTGTCATGAATTCCATGATGTCTTAAAATAATTACATCAGGATATTATTGTCTCATGGGCTTCAAAGTATAATGGAGAAAACTAAGTAAAGAGGCTCAGAATTTTTGAAAGAAAATCAAATTTGCTAGCACATTTTTATTCTATTTTTTCAGTCTATTTTTAGTCTGTTTTAGTCTATTTTTATTTCATTGTTGATATTTTCCCAGAAAAAAAATACATATCTAAAGCTGGGGAAACCATTTATGTGTTGTCTCTTAAAAAAGAGGAAAAAGGTAAAATAGACCATCAGCTGAAAACAGTTGTTTCTCCTGCAGTGTGATAATCCACTCATATGAAAACATAATGGGTTAGTTTAAGAATCATCACACACACCTCTTGCAGTTTGCCCAAGTGCAAAACTGTTGGGAATGTGTCAGGAAGAAAGCTACCTATCTTCTGGTCTTTTGGACCACAACGTGATACTGTTCTAAGATCCTGAAAATCCAAGCAATCTCATTCACTGAGAGAATAGCAAAGTGATATGTACTTTGTGAAAGTCATACAACAAACAGAACAATATAACAGTAAATCAATTTTATACTTTAAAAGTGAGATTTTAGATTCCATTTTGTATCACAGAACACAGTGCAATCATTGTTAGTTTCATTTTTTTCCCTTCAAAAACTGCAAGATATTTTACATTGTGAATAATTTAAAATATTAAATGTTACCTAACAAAACTTCTGACTTGCAAATCAATGTAATTTATTTGTCTTTGTACTATACTAGTTAAAATGTACTACTTCCCTTACTACTTTGGAGCAGGGCTGAACAACAATGATCTTTAATACATGTTGACTAAGAAGCTAACTATAAACTGTTACATTGGGTTTATAAGTCATTAACCATTGAGCTATTATACATCCCAAATCTTAAACATTTGAACACACTTAAATTCAGGTAAACAATAGAAAATCAAATAAGGATATGAACAAAATAAGTGATTTTCATAATTAAAGGCTTAAAAATATAGACACATGAAAAAAACTGTTTCTGTTCGGAAGAAGGTGCCAGAAACATTCCATTCTGCACACTATTTTGATAGTACATCAGCAAGGTCCAGGGAATAAATTTATCTTCCGAATAATCCTCCCTAGCCTTTAAATTTATTACACATATACGCTAGGTCTACATTAAGTTGGATACTTCCTGACATGCTTTGCTTGACTCACTCCAACCATCACTCTCTATTTTATTCAGTGCCAAGTTCTTACAGAGTATATCTATAGCCACAGTGGTTAATTCCTCCTGTCTCACTCCTTTCTTATGCTTGCAGCCTAGCTTCTGCCCTCACCATTCCAGGGAATAGTTCAGCTTAAGGTCTCTAACCTTCTAACTGACTAGGCCAACAGCTTGGCTCATAGTCTTAAATACCCACTATCCCATCATTTTCCTGCGAGTCCGACTTCACTGATCACTCCGTTTTGAAACATCTTTCACTTTTGGTTTCCAACACATGGTACAGCTTCATTCTCCTCCCATATCTCAGACCTGGTTTTTCTACTGCATCTACTGACTCCAAACTTTGTCTGACCTTCTAAGTATAAATTGTCTCCTTGGACCTCATTGCTCCGTCCTGTTCTTTAGTTAGTCTCATCTGCTTTCACAGACTCAGTTGTCACATTTAGACCATTGACACCTACATTTCCAACCCCAGTCTCAATATTCCCCTTCAGATTTCAATTTGGTTGTCTGACAGCTCTCCTACATGACCTACCTGTATCTTAAAAATCCAACTTGTCCTGCGAAGATCTGCATATCCTCTACAAGGTCAGCGCTTCTTGCCTTCACTGTGTATTTTTGGGGCCACCATTCACCCTCAGTCATCTAAATTCAAATGCTTGTACCATGCTTGACTGCTTTGGCTCTGTCACTCCTGGCATACCATACCTCCGCTTTTTCTTTGGGACACGTGTACTTTGCCACTGTAGTATAGGTGTAACATCTTGCATAGTCCTTACACTTGTCTGCACAACTTTTTTGTCCATGTTTAATATTCATAAGATTCATCATCAAATGAACTTGAAGTGGATCTTTCTGGTTAAACTGTCCCCCATTCCCTCCCTGCTTATCTCCACATTACAGCACAAAGTTAATACCCTTCACCATAACCACACACACAAAAAAAATACACGTGTATAATAGGTGTAAGTTTCAAAAACCACAAATTTGGTGTGACATAACTTTCTTTCTCTGAAAAAAAAAATAGTTTCTAGTTAAATACCCATTGCTCAAGAAAGTCAGGATGGGCAACTTTTGAATGCTTTTTTATTCAGTGGTGTTGTCTCCAATGCTGTAGCCCCAATATTCAACACCATCATTTCTCCTGCTCTCACCAGTTGCTAGTTCATTGTCCCCTCCACAGAGGCTGCATGCCCAATTATTTATCCCAAATCTTAAACATTTGAACACACTTAAATTCAGGGTGAGGTTCTCTGTTCTCTCTGCCACTAGGTCCACAACCTCTTTGTGATTCTTGTGACAAAAAGAACTGGATTGAAGAGCCCCTCCTCAAGACACTTCTAAGTACCTACCTCCTTTTCTTACCCATTGCTTTTCCTTTCTGTTCTCCAAATCAGAGAACTGTAATATCTTGGGAATGATTATAAGGGATTAATTCCTAGAATCCTTACCTTTAGGGCAGAATCCAGATTATCAAATGGACTTGATTTTCTTACTTGTGTTCATGCTATAAAAATCGTACCCCCTGGGGCATAATAAGTACAGAACACGCTAGATGCTTCCTGCCCGGAAGGGAGGTAGAGGTAGCAGGAAAAAGAAGGAAAAGAGCATAGCTTATTACAAAATGTCATGTCATGACATTATAGTAGCAGAACTTAAAGGCTCCTTCAGAGGACCATCGCCAAACTGCAGTACAGCACTTTCTCCTCCCTGCTCTTTAGAAGGAACTAGCCATTGCACTGGTGTGTGTGTGTGTGTGTGTGTGTGTGTGTGTGTGTGTGTGTAACTCTTTATGGAAAGAATCATTTTGGGTAAATATATGGGCAAAATATACATTTCGTTTGGCTTATACACAATATATGCATTTTGTTTGGCTTGAATTAAACCTTTAAAAAGTGTTTTTTAATTGAAAATTTTCACAGAAAATCCACATTTTCTGCTTTTTAGAAAAATATGAAAAATTGGCAACATCAAGTACTTGTACAAAGTTGGCTTAAATAGAGCTTGTAAAGTTTGATAGAGAAACATGGTGAGTAGGCAAAGAGACAGAACTAATATCAACTAAGCACTTTCTGTGAGCTGGACAACTGCACACACGAACACACCATTGAATCATTGCAGTTAGGGAGGTAAGATATTATTCTCATGTCAAAAAGCTACTAAGTGAAAGAGACAAGAAAGGAACCTGCATCTCTCTCACTAGGAAAACACACAACTAAACAAGAAATGGCTAGAAAAGAATGTAGTCCCAATGCACCTAAACGTCAGTGGTACTTTCCAGGAACAAGAATGTGTAGAAACCAACAGACCAAACAAAATACCAAAATGTAAGTCTGCCATTCTTTGCTACTTTGAAGCAAGTCTCTTTTTGCCAGAGTTCTCTTACTTCATAGGTAGTAAAATTAAGTAGCTTGAAGTCAGGGCATGACAGATTTACTTTAAAGCTATCAACAATTCTATACTTTGGAGCACTTCTTGTCACTGTTATCACAGATGCTTCCTTTCCAAGGATGGCAGAAATCTCTGCGATAGAAAGAATGAAAATAACCCACATTTTACTTCAGATTGCCCTGGTCCTTTTCAAAATAGGAGAAAGCATAGAACAAGTTATATTATAGTGGGTCTTTCCACTGTCTCTATAAATGCATAAAGTAGCGATTTTCTTTCTAAACCAAATCTGTTTGGCAAGATACACTTGCTGTTACACAGATTTAAAAATGGCCCTCTTCAGGGAGGTTTACATCTTTCAGATATTTGTGAGCTACTGTCATGACGTTCACCTTTCCCTTTGGAAATATTTGGCTCCTTTTTATTCATGGCTAACAAATCAATCCTTTCATCCTCTTAATTTTTCTTGCTATTCTCTGAACTCCATCCAGTTGGCGTATCTGTATTTAGTAATTCGCAAACCAAAACTAAATGTAACATTCCAATTGTGGTTTTGTTTTCAGTATTACAAAGGTGATATTTTAAAAGCTATTGATTCCCTGTAACCATGTTTCCTTTTTTACCAAAAAAAAAAAAAAAAAGGAAACCCAGAGAAAATGAAAGGAAGTTGTAAGAAAGAAATAGTAAGGGCTCCTATTAATGTTACAACTTCATGATTTATTTATGGCTATTCCCTGATTTCAATTATAGGAGGCTTATTACTATTAATTATTTAACTGCAATTCAAATTATTTCCAGAGTTTTTTTTTTTTGGGGGGGGGGGTGGTAGGGATATTGTTTGTCTATTGGTCTATTGTTTTTAGCACATAGAGCTCTCAAGTTATTTCTTTAACCCTATCCCTCTGGCCAGGGTCCTGCTAGTATTAGACTAATTCCTTAAGTAATTTACACCTGCCTGTCCTACTAAATCACCAACCAATATACATTCCAGACTCTTCATTATAGGAGGCCACTTAAGTTAATTTGCTGCTTCTTGGACCCCTGCTGCCACTGTTTCTCTGAAAAAAAGATGAACGATATCCCTTGGTCCAGCTGCCTTGCCTGACAAATCTGTTACCAAAAGCTGCCGTGGAGCTTCTCTTGTCCTTCGCTGGCTCACTCACGCCGACCTCAGCCTTCCTCTATCACTCTTTCTTATGGGGGGTCAACAGCCTTGTTGCACTAAAAAGTTCCAAACTGTGATAGTTTTTTTTTCTTTTTTTTTTTTTTTTTTGCATTTTAGGTTTGGGGGTACATGTGAAGAACATGCAAGATTGTTGCATAGCTACATGCATGGCAGTGTGATTTGCTGCCTTCCTCCCCATCACCTATATCTGGCATTTCTCCCCATGCTATCTCTCCCCACCCCCCCCCCCCCCCGTCCCTCCCCCATTTCCCCCCAACAGACCCTAGTGTGTAGTGCTCCCCTCCCTGTGTCCATGTGTTCTCATTTTTCAACACCCGCCTGTGAGTGAGAACATGCAGTGTTTGATTTCCTGCTCTTGTGTCAGTTTGCTTAGAATGATGGTTTCCAGGTTCATCCATATCCCTACAAAGGACACGAACTCATCATTTTTGATGGCTGCATAATATTCCATGGTGCATATGTACCACATTTTCCCTGTCCAGTCATGATAGTTTTTAATTCAAAGTTTATTTTAACTTAAAAATTAGACCTTTGTTTTAAAGATAATTCATCTTCAATTTTGGAACTTCCTTGAAATATTCCCATTTGTATTCAAGAAACAAAAGTGTTATTGAAGTAATAACATTGATGCTTTTCTGCTAAGTCAAAATAGAAGACTGGCTTTCAGTGTAAGGCTCTGGAACGAACCTGCCTACATTTGAAAGTCACTCCATCACTCTCCTGTGTAATGAGATACTTAAGTGGTCTCTGCCTCAGTTTTTGTAACAATGAAATGGGGATTTTATAATTTTGAGGTATGTTCCTTCAATAACTAGTTTATTGAGAGTTTTTAACATGAGGCAAAGTTGAATTTTACTGAAAGCCTTTTCTACATCTATTGAGATAGCCATCTATGACAAAGCCGCAGCCAACATGATATTGAATGAGGGAAAAGCTGGAAGCATTCCCCTTGAAAATTGGCACAAGACAAGGATGTCCTCTCACTACTCCTATTTGACATAGTATTGGAAGTCCTAGCTAGAACAATCAGGAAAGAGAAAGAAAGGCCCTCAAAATAGGAAGAGGAAGTCAAATAATCCCTGTTTGCTGATGACATGATTCTGTATCTAGAAACCTCCATAGTCTCAGCCCAAAAGCTCCTTGAGCTGATAAATAACTTAAGCAAATTTTTGTGATACAAAATCAGTGTACAAGAATCACTAGGATTTCTTTTCCTTTTCTTTCTTTCTTTTTTTTTTTTTTTTTTTTTTTTTTTTTTTTTTTTTTTTTTTTTTTTTTTTTTTTTTTTTTTTTTTTTGGGGGGGGGTGGTAGGGATATTGTTTGTCTATTGGTCTATTGTTTTTAGCACATAGAGCTCTCAAGTTATTTCTTTAACCCTATCCCTCTGGCCAGGGTCCTGCTAGTATTAGACTAATTCCTTAAGTAATTTACACCTGCCTGTCCTACTAAATCACCAACCAATATACATTCCAGACTCTTCATTATAGGAGGCCACTTAAGTTAATTTGCTGCTTCTTGGACCCCTGCTGCCACTGTTTCTCTGAAAAAAAGATGAACGATATCCCTTGGTCCAGCTGCCTTGCCTGACAAATCTGTTACCAAAAGCTGCCGTGGAGCTTCTCTTGTCCTTCGCTGGCTCACTCACGCCGACCTCAGCCTTCCTCTATCACTCTTTCTTATGGGGGGTCAACAGCCTTGTTGCACTAAAAAGTTCCAAACTGTGATAGTTTTTTTTTCTTTTTTTTTTTTTTTTTTGCATTTTAGGTTTGGGGGTACATGTGAAGAACATGCAAGATTGTTGCATAGCTACATGCATGGCAGTGTGATTTGCTGCCTTCCTCCCCATCACCTATATCTGGCATTTCTCCCCATGCTATCTCTCCCCNCCTCCTGGGTTCAAGCAATTCTCCTGCCTCAGCCTCCCAAGTAGCTGGGATTACAGGCATGCACCACCTTGCCCAGCTAATTTTTGTATTTTTAGTAGAGACAGGGTTTCACCATGTTGACCAGGGTGGTCTTGATAAGAATCACTAGGATTTCTATATGCCAACTACAGCCAAACTGAGGGCCAAATCAGGAACACAATGCCATTCACCATTTTCACCAAATAAATTACCTAGGAATACAGCTAACCAGGAAAGTGAATGATCTCTACAATAAGAATTACGAAACAATGCTCAAATAGATCAGAAATGACACACAAATTGAAAAACATTTCATGTTCATGGATCAGAAGAATCAATATTTTTAAAATGGCTATACCGTCCAAAGAGGTTTCCAGACTCGGTGCTACTGCTATCAAACTACCAAACACATTCTTCACAGAACTAGAAAAAAACTAAAAAATAAATATGGAACAAAAAAAGCTCAAATAACTAAGGCAATCCTAAGCAAAATGAAAAAATCTGGAGGCATCATGTTACCTGACTTCAAATTTTACTATAGGATTACAGTAACCAAAACAGCATGGTAGTGGTGCAGACAGACACATAGACCAAAGGAGCAGAATACAGAGCCCAGAAATAGGACTGCATACCTACAAACATCTGATATCACACAAAGCAGACAAAAACAAGCAATAGGGAAAGGATTGCCTATTTAATAAATGGTACAAGGATAACTGCCATTCATATTCAAAAGACTGAAATTGGACCCCTTCCTTACACCATATACAAAAATCAACTCAAGATGGATTAAAGACGTAAATGTAAAACCCAAAACTATAAGAACTCTGGAAGACAAACTGAACAATACCATTCTAGACATAGAAACAAGCAACGATTTCATGACAAAGATGCCAAAAGCAATCGCAAAAATTGACAAATGGAATCTAATTAAACTTAAGAGCTTCTGCACAGCAAACAAACTATCAACAGAGTAAACAGACAACTCACAGAATGGGAGAAGATATCTGCAAACCATGCATCTGACAAAGGTCTAATATCCAGCATCTATAAGGAACTTAATTTTACAAGGAAAAAACAAACCACCCCGTCAAAAAGTGGACAAGAAATATGAATATATGCTTTTCAAAAGAAGACAAAAAGCCAACAATCATATGAGAAAAAGCTCAATATCACTGATCATTAGAGAAAAATACAAGAGTTTGAACTTATCTATCTATCCAGCCATCCATCCATCCATCCCTCCCTCCATTCATTCATCCATCCACCATCCCTCCATTCATCCATCCACTTATGTCAGGTCTTCCTTATGTTTTAAAGGGGCAGACACATCAATCAAAATTCTGAAAGAAAATGTGTTTTTAAAATATTTTCCTTAATTGATTTACCTTTCTAGAAAAATAGCAGCAATCTATAATCTTTAAGTGCTATGTGAAGTTTATTGAGTATATTAAAGGAAGGAAAATATTTCTAATTGTTCCATGTCAAAATAAAGAAAAAAATAAAGAGTAAGAGTATTTCAGTCAAGACAGGGTTAATGAAACTGTCAAACAGAAAAATATTCTTGGCTTTCAATATATGCTTAGCATTGTGAACTGAGCACTACTTTTATAGAAAAATCATCACTTATCTATAATACTATAAATATGTATCTCTCTAAAGATTGAAGCTATAAGATACTGATTACTACCTTTCTGGCACAATCTTTTCTGGGGTAGACCTAATGACCCTTGGCAGTGGTCAGAGAGAACTGGAACTTACAAGGGGATGTGACCTATGAGTGACCACAAGCTGTTTGACCTTGAAAAGCTGTTTTACCTTTCCTGCCTTCCAGCTCCATTTCACCAATCTATTTTATATAGCTGTCATTGAAAGCCACCTCAACATCTTCCTATTCAAAGTAGGATATAAATAAGTAGATTATTAAAAGAGAAATGAACTAAAAGCAAGACCTTATGATTCCGAATTCCAAAGTCATCATTGAAAATATATTATTGCCCATTTTGAAATCAATTTAATAGTTGCATATTCACTGATTTTATAATGAATTCATTTTAATTTAGAAAAGGTTAAATTGAGATATCCAATTCCTAGGCATTGATCGATTTAAAAACAGTAAGAAATATTAAATTATCTACTGTGGTAGGAATACACAGGATGTGTTTACAGGAAATTAGGAAAAGTCTGGAAAAGAAAATGTTCAGGGTTTTTCAAATATTTTCATAACAATACTTTCTGAAAGAGACTACAAAGACCATCCAACTAGGCTATAATATATTATGTTTAATCACATGTTTAGGTTCCAGGAAGCCACTGGGGGACAGGCTTGGGAGATGTTGGGGCTACTATATGGACAAAAAATCACTGTATATTTTAAAAATGCTTTCTTCTAGTGCAACTGCAATCATATGAATAAAAGCAGAACTGGGAAATTGGTGTGTTTCCAATGAAGATACAGCTATTTTTAATCAGGGAAAATTTACTAGCTAATTGGACAACAGGTGATCATAAACTAAGTTGATGGATTCCTCTAACTCTAGACATTTCATTTGATAATGTAAAGTATTTCTTCTATTAAACAAGCTCAGTCTTTGGAAAATACGTAAAGATGTATTAAAGGCAGGAATTTAAGTTTGAGTAATTTTAATGTTTTGGCATAGAGATATTCTAAACTTAAATGGTAGTGGGGGCATTTTTACTGAGTAAATTAGAAATGATCTAATAATCACTTTACAAACCATTTAATGATGACAGAAAACCTCCTTGGTAGGCAAAATTAGTAAATTAAGAGACATGAAGATCTTTTTAATTTTTAAATTTTTTTTGAGACACTCTTTTTCTGTCACTCAGGCTGGAGTGCAGTGGTGCAATCTTGGCTCACTGCAACCTCCACCTCCTGGGTTCAAGCGATTCTCTTGCCTCAGCTTCCCAAGCAGCTGGGATTACAAACATGCGCCACCACAGCTGCTAATTTTTGTATTTTTAGTAGAGATGGGGTTTCACCATGTTGGCCAGGCTGGTCTCAAAGGACCTCAGGTGATCCACCTGCCTTGGCCTCCCAAAGTGCTGGGATTACAGGTTTGAGTCACTGCACCTGGCCTCCTTTTGAATTTTAATAAAGCATGGAAACTCATTTATTATTACACTTTGATCTTCTCCATCATTGTATTTATATCAATTATAATAAATTAATTAGTTGTATAATCTATTGAACCTTTGTTTTTCCCACTAGGCTCTAAGTTCCATGGGAAGAGGGATGATGTCTATTTTAATCAGCCCTGTATCTGGTATATACTGCTGATAATAACAGTAAATGTTAACTTTTACTAAGTGCTTATTATTCATGACTAATAGTAACAGTCAGAAAATGTATTAAGTAACACATTTTCTGACTGTTACTATTAGTCATGAATAATAAGCACTTAGTAAAAGTTAAGCATTTAAGTTAAGCATTTAACACATTTTCTATTACTATTAAGTTCATTTAATTATAAGTTAACAAGTATGTAAATTTATAGTGAATCAAAAGGCCCTAAATAGAATGAAGCCCAGGGTGAGAA
Organism: Cebus imitator; assembly: GCF_001604975.1. NCBI lineage: Eukaryota > Metazoa > Chordata > Mammalia > Primates > Cebidae > Cebus > Cebus imitator. Next base: position 464,347 of record NW_016107823.1, on the reverse strand, counting down.
GGGCCAGAAAAATTCAGCTATTCCATAAATATGATGAAACCAGCGCTCAGCAAGGTATGGGCAACATGCTTAAAGCCACAGAAAAAATGTCACAAATTCCAGTGTGTCCTGTTGATGTGTCTGATGCCATTGAGCATAGAGCATCTGAGAGATGCAGTGAGTTAGTCCCTCCAAAAACTAGACAGATTTCTTATATGGACTCACTCTTCATCATACACATACTCAGCAAACATTCACTGGCTATCTACCTTACACCACATGCTGTCGTGTAAGGTAAATAGATGAGACATATTGTATTATATTTATTTATATATTAGACATGCTGTATGTTTATTTATATATTAGACATAGGAATAGAACATTAAGACATGTCCTACTCTTAATATAAAACAGAAAGTTCCATTTAAAAACAAAAATCCATTTTTAAAATGGGAAATAGGATCAAACATTTCATATACAATAAAGTTGCTTTTTCCTAAATAAAGTTAATTTTCCCAATTACCTTCTTTATAGAACTTAGTTTTTCATCCAATCGCTTAAATACTGTCTTATAAATATAATTGCAGTTAATTTAACTTATCTCTAAAAGCTATAGGCAGCTTCCTAATTTGTTTGATGGTTTTATAGAATACAGTGATTTGGAACCTATTGAATGTTGAAACTTGTATACGTATTCATTTATACATGCATTCTGAACTTTAATCAATTGCATTTCATATTTTTAAATAGCTTGTAATATTACATTTGTTTTTGCTAGAATATTTTATAAGCATATACACATATTTGTGTTGTATTTGAATATTAAATTTCTATTATCAGCCATTATTAATGTATACAGTAAAGTCTTCATTGAGGTTTTAAACTGCAGTTTGATTTTTCCTTCTCCCGGAGCTCTGAAACATTTACAGAGTTTGCCATGCTAAAGTGTGTACCTTTACAAATAGTCTTGTTTCTAAAAAATTTTACAGAAAAAATCATATTTTCACTTATTTGTGGGGCCTAAAACTCAAAATAATTGAACTCATAGACACAGAGAGTAGAAGGATGGTTACCAAAGGCTGAAAAGGGTAGTGGGGGGTGGGTGGGAGCAGGGTGGGGATGGTTAATGGATACAAAGAAATAGAATGAATAAGACCTAGTATTTGATATCATCATAGGGTGACTAGGGTCAATAATAATTTAATTGTACGTTTAAAAATAACGTCAAGAGTGTAATTGGATTTTTTGTAACTTAAAGGTTAAATGCTTAAAGGTTGGATATCCCATTCTTCATGATGTGATTATTACACATGGCGTGGCTGCATCAAAACATCTCATGTGTCCCATATATGCCTACTACATACCCACAAATATTTTTAAATGTTAAAAAATTAAAAATTATGCAAAAATATGTTTTAGCAAATAAAAACATATGTTAAAAGTGATATTTAAGAGAATACAGAGTTTTGATATTTAGATAGGGGAGACTACTTTTAAAATATTAACATCTCATCTTGTCACCCACTTTTTAATAGGCCCTATGGCAAAAAGGTCTCAATCAATCCCGTATTTAAAAAAAAATTAGGAAGACACAGTAGATACTCATATAGGTTCAAATAATGAATAAGAGCATCACAAGCTCTCTAAGTTTTTAAATACTGTTTCAAATTAATCATAGTCCTCAACTGCATCCTCAACCCCAAAGGAATTTTCCTGAATTAAATTGTTGTTCATTATAAAAAAAAAAAAGAATTGTAAATTTTAAAAATTATTTCAGGTTTTCTTAAAGTGAAAAGAAAGTTTAAACATCCAGTGAGTAAAAGATCAACTGATAGGAGCTTTTATTTGAGCAACATTCTCAGCAGATTAAAACTCTGACCAGTAAGAGATCCTCCAGCTGTGATGGTGTTCAGAATGTAAGCCAGTAACGAAGTGCTCTGCATACACAGAGAAGCTGAGCTCAACAAGGACCTCAGGAACTGTGCTCAGCTCTTGAAAGTTTAAAAGCAATAGACTTTTAAAGGTGAACTAAAACTAATGGGTTCTAGTAGGTTCTTTCAGACCTCACAATTTACAAAAATTGATTTAATTTTTATATCAGATCTCAAATATGTTAGGTATCTGCTTCAAATTTTTAGAGAATGCAGACAACACATCTATTCTCTTCATTAAGTTTCTCAAGAAGACTTTATGCTGTGATCTCGTTCATCAATCCCATGATCTTAAATATGACTGCTCACCTTCTTAGGATATGATGCTTATAAATTAAACAAAACTCACTGAAACTAGTGAAGGGTGAAGGATTCAATCTTAGTTGCATTCCAAAGAACTCCTTTTTCCATAAAGAAATGAATTCTGTTGACAGCCCCTTATTCTCAGGGTTCTTCCTCTCTCCTACAGGGGCCAAGGAAGGTTTCCTATGCTCTTTTGCCGTCATCTTGGCTGCACTCTGATTTCATGACCTCTGAGTTAATCCTTCTTTTTTTCCCTATTAACAAGTGTAAGCAGGCCAACTTCAAACAGACTGCAATAGGTCACAAGGTTTAATGGGCACAGAGATAATCATCTAAATTACATTTCTAGGCCTGACGGGCTAGACAGACTTAGAGGGTCATTTTACTAGCATTTGCAGCTAATCAGCAAGGTTGGTGGGTCTCAGAGCGTAGCTGCTTTTGCCTTCCTCCCTGAGGGGCTGGGTCATACTGAATGATTAGCAAAGGCAGCTGCATTAACTTTCTTCTTCCGCAAAGTGTGTCGTGTCCCAAAAGGACATGAAAGTCAAATGTGGCCACAGCTCAAACACCAGACGCACTCTTTTCATCTCAGTGGAATTATCTGCCCTCTACTTGTAGATCATGATCCTCAGCACAACAGTTGTTGCTCATTTTCACAATCTGTTAACAGTTAGGAATTTTTACATTAAAGAACTTTCTCCTACATTTATTTCTTGTAGCATCTAGGAAAATGCCATAGCCTACTGTATATTTTTTTAATGCTACATGATTCTTAACTTTAAAAGGAATTAGAAATACAGCATTACTCTAAAGATAAGAAGAACCAAAATAATTTTACCTCTTAAAATTCAAAGGTAAATATCCTTTGGGAATTGGCAGGGAGAATAGCATCATGGGTTGTTTTTACAATACAGGCTCACAAAATTTTGGTTACATATTTCAGTTTATTATCAAATAAGACAGTAGCCTTTCTCCTGAGTGAGATGTTAGAATGTATATGTAACTGCAATTCAAGAAAAGGATGAACTGGAATTATGTAAAATCTATCAGTATGTCTAATACATAAATAATTATAATAAAATATGTCTCACCTGTATAATACTCCAGAACTTACAAAAGTCTTTTACATCCATTATCATTTTATTCTTAATAACAATCCAGTGATATAGGCTGTGGCAAGTATAAATTATCTCCATTTTACATATCATAACAACTTTCTGGAACCCAAGTGGCTTGCTCAGTGTCACTGTGGTAATAAGCAATAAAGCTAGCACATAAATTCAAATCTTCTGATGCCACACCCAATCCATGTATCTTATTGAATAAAATTATACAAAATACAAAATGTGGTCTTCTGGTGAAATGCATTAGTGTGTGTGTGTGTGTAGATATATGTTTTTTTAAAGCCATTCACTCAAACAGGCCCTTGTGGCAGAGCTGGTGGGTAAGTTGTGTTTACATAATTAGCATTCTAAAGTGAGCAAAATTAAATATGTTAAACTGATTCAATAAGAAGAATGTTGATTTGTCAAAATAGCCACATACATTATAATGTTTCTAAAACTCGGATGACTCTCAAGAGTATACAGTTTATAAAAGCCACAAATATATACAATCATATTTTAGTTTGATGCTGAAGAGGCCATTTAGAACGCTAACACATAATTGGAATATGAATGATTTAAATGAGAGCCAGGATCAAAAGAAATGCTTGACCTTTATCAGCGCCAATCTTAAAATATATTATCTTTCTCTGAATTGTAAAATTTTACCTTTCCCCCCCACACATGACAAAAAGAAGAAAAAATAATAATTTAGAAACTTTAGACTTAGTGGTGGTTAATCATATAGGGGACTGAAGTAGGGTGGGGACATATGTGAACTCTGGTGAGGTCTCTAAAGATTGGGGACAGAATGAAAGGAAATTAAAGTACAGAGGGTGTTAATTCTAAGGAGGGGACATTTTTAATGATGTATGGCTTGGTCAAATGATTACTAACCACATTATCATTCTTTCATGATTGAATAGTAGGAAGACTGGGGTAAAGATTATTTGAAGCTACTCATATGAAATTATGTTCTCAAACGAATTTGATCATTAATGAACAGAACTTTTATTTTCATTACTGGTCAGTTAATGAGTTTTTAATTTTTAAAGTTTGACAAAAAATTTACTTTTGCTTTTAGAAGTTGCTTTCTCAAAAACAGTTACAAACAACAATAACAACAAAAGAAACAAGGAAAAACACTTACTGGATACTTAAATGAAGTTTATATCCGACATATACTACTTCGTTTGGCAGGTCTTTTGATACTACTTTTCCTTTTTTTTTTCTTTTTTTTAATTGCATTTTAGGTTTTGGGGTACACGTGAAGAACATGTAAGATTGTTGAATAGGTACACACATGGCAGTGTGATTTGCTGCCTTCCTCCCCATCACCTATATCTGGCATTTCTCCCCATGCTATCTCTTCCCAACTCCCCGCCCCCTGCTGTCCCTCCCCTATTTCCCCCCAACAGACCCCAGTGTGTGATGCTCCCCTCCCTGTGTCCATGTGTTCTCATTGTTCAACACCCACCCATGAGTGAGAACATGCGTTGTTTGATTTTCTGTTCTTGTGTCAATTTGATGAGAATGATGTTTTCCAGGTTCATCCATGTCCCTACAAAGGACCATTTTTATAGATTTAAATTATGTTTAACAAGGGCAAATAAAACTTGAGAAACTTAGTAATTTATGTTAGCAAAACAATCATTGAAATACTCAAAAGTAAGAAAATAATGAATGGATTTCAAAATTTCAGAGAGTTTAAGAAAAAAACTTGGAAAAATACCTTTGATATTCAGGATCACTTATAGGAAGAGTCAAAAAAGTTGAGAAAATGAAGACACATTTATGTCATAAAGAATATAGAGTGGACAACATAGGATTAGAAGTCAAGTTACAGGAAGTGCCACTAAAGGTGTTTATTTTATTCCCTGAAAAAATTATCTCCTTGGTGACATTATTTAAAATTTGGTCTTTTCATACACAAAAACAGGGTATTTTGAGAGGTAAAGAAATAGCCTTTCCTATCAGACAAAGTAAATGGAATATGGAATATATGTATTAAAAAGAGAATGCACCTGAGCTACATAAAAGAAAAGGCATTAGCTTAGGGATGGTAAAAGGCAATGTTTCTCAAAGTGTGGTTTGGGGACAAGAGGCATGGCATCAGCATCAGCTGGAAAGTTGTTAGATATGCAAATTATTGGACCCCACCCTAAACCTACTGAGTGGCAACATGGAGTTGAAGTGAAGCCAGCAGTCTGTGTTTTAATAAGCCCTCTGGGAAATTTCAATGCATGATTAAGTTTGAAAATCACTAGGATGAGGAAAAGAGGAATGAAAGAAAGTGAAGCCAGAGCCCTGGTCAACGTGGTCCTATTGTATTTCAGGGAGGGGATTCCTACGTCCCTACATTGCTCATAATGAGACAGAAACATTTAAGGCTTAGATGAAACTTAAGAAGTGAACTAAAGAAGTGTACTAGGACAGAGAGGAATTGGGTGGCAAATTGTGGGTATAATCCTCCAAATCCACAGTGGCACACATCCCCTTCAAATCCTGGGCCAAGTATCCAGCAGTGGGCCACGCCCTGTGGCATCTGGAAAAGGAAGTGATCACAGGGTCTTATTAGGGCCCTCAAATCAGATTCGTGATGTTTGGAGCTTTTGTCTTGTAGTATTTACAAACACACAAATAGTGGAAGTAAGAGCAGAACACCTAGCAGTAAATTGGGACTGAGGGCATACTTCTAAGTTGACATTGATCTAAAATGTTTAGATTATTGAGGTTTTAAAAAATCATTTGGTCTATCCAACCCTGTGATACCTGGACCCCTTCTTTAATATTGCCACCAAGTGGTCAATGAATCTATGCTTTGGATACTTTAAAGAGAAATATAAAAAGAAAAAAAAAGAGAGAGGAACATATTGCCCATAGAGAGGGCATATTTATCTTTAGAGAGCTATAGGTATGAGAATGGACTTATTTATATTTAACTGGTAGCTGTCTTGTTGTGAGGCTCCAAGAAATATAAGAATTAAGGACATTTGTCATTTTTAATTGCCCATTGTTCAACCCTCTCTTATGTAGAGGGAATCCTATACTATAAATGCCAAGTAATCCTGCTCTATCTAGTGAGTAGGACAACGACATGTGATTTAAATGTGGCTAACTGGATGCCCCAACCGAAGATTTCGAATTTGGAACAAATGACATAAATAAAAAAGGACAGTTTAGAAATCATTCATGACCTTGACATTCAGCAGCAGAGGGAGAAGCAACAGCCTGCAGGCTCTGGAGAAGAAAGTGTGTCCAGTGACTGTGGGATTTGGGGTAGTACCTTGCCTGCAGCTCCCCTATTTCCCTTGATTTCTGTCTATTTTCTGCTTCTATAGTCTTCCCATAATAGCTCAATTCTGTAAGCTACCAGATATGTTTTAAATAAAGTTCCTTTTCTGCTCAGGTTAGCCAGAATTGATTTCTATTTCCTGCACCCAAGAACGTTGACTAAGAAATTAGATGTAATAGAATGTTGTGGGCAGTGGGGTACAAATGATAAAATGGCATTAGAGATGTCTAAGTAAAAGTGGTTTATATGCATTTGGATAAATAGATCAGAGTCCACAAGGAGAGTTGAGACTGGGAGTAGATATTTCATAGGCGTCTTTTAAGTCCTAGAACTGAGGACGTATTCAGAAGACAAACCTGAGATAGATTCTGTTCTTTGTTTCCCAGCATCTCTTTCTTAAAAGAGTATTTCCAATTTCCTTTGGGAATTGATTGTTGTTTACGCTTAGCTATGAGGTTTGAAGGAATTGGCCTCTTACCAGTTCTAGGGTTAGACATCTTTGGCTTAAATCAATCAGCAGTAAGGACCTAGGCACAAAATCCAATCAGTGATAATGATACTTATGCAGATTTTGCAGGAACTCCCAGGAAAGTGGTGTACGATTTTGAAGTTCAGCAGGACCACAGCCATGTGTGGACATCTGAGAGAACCTGCAGCTGCCTAAAGGCTCCCATGTGGAGTCTGAGGGTGAAGTAACAACTAAAATATACAGCAGTGAGATGGAGAGGAAACAGGTGTCATTGTTTAAACACTGAATCAAACTTCACCTGGAGCTTGGAATATCTGGATTTTCTTCAGTGAAATCTGCTAGTAATCCTCTTTATTTTAAAAACCACATCAAAGTAGGTTTTCTAAATTAACAATATAAATTGTTCTAGTTTTTATATCCTTTCTCTTCAACTCCCATCCTTTCTTCCCCACACACATTAAGTTTATCATTTTTGGTATGAGTACACTGGATGATCTCAGAAGACATGAACTGATGGTCCCTGTGCCGAATCTGATCACAGAATTTTATTTACTTCTTTGTTTTTCATACAGAGGCTTCCCTTTTAAAAATTAGTTACCAGCATATAAAACTTGAGAGATCTTCCATTAAAATTCAAATGTTAAGTTTCTTTGGAAAGATCAGGAGATTCCACAATACTGAAACAGTATATTGTGCTAATGGGTGGGAGAATCCATGCCATTTAAAATAGAATTTGAATAAGATTGGGATTGCTTCTTCTGGTAACAATAAGAGGTAGGTTCATTTAAAAATACTTTTGAACTAAACATTTTAGTATTTAAATATATATCTAACTTCAAATTTTTTCTTATAATGAATTCATGTACCTGGCATAATGAATCCATGTACTTCTTTTTTTTTAACTTAAAAAAATTATTATACATGGAATGCTTCACGAATTTGCATGTCATCCTTGCACAGGGGCCATGCTAATCTTCTCTGTATCATTCCAATTTTAGATATGTGCTGCCGAAGCGAGCACGAATTCATGTACTTCTATTCAATTTTTTGAAGAGACAAACAAGAAAAAAAACTTTTGATTAAGTCAGAGGCCCTCACTGATCTCCCCAAAATTATAATCTCACTCCAATTGATTACTCCCCACTCATAGATTCTGGTGCAGTTTTGAATCAACTTGAGTTTTACAAATTAGAAGAGTAATATAGATGTCTTTTCCTGAAATGTAAAATCTAAAATTTATACCATTTTTTAATATTCAATAAAAAATGAAACCTTTATTCTCTGGGTCTGCAAAAGCAACTTTTGAAGTCGAATGTATTTATCAACATACTCATTAGGGGCATTTTTTTCCCTGCAGTTTTGGAGAGAGTCTGAAAACCAATACCAGTATGGTTTAGATATTCATAATTGTTTACACATGTTTCAGTAACAAAATATATTTGGGGGGGTTGGCACTTTATTTCAGGATTTGGGATAGCTGGAAATTATTATCATTATGGTTAAAAGTTTTCTAACTGGATAATGGCATTAAAAAGAATATAACATTCTGGAATCTTTCCTATTAATATGGAAAACATATTATTTTATTACACGGAGTTATTTAAATACGGCTTGGCTGTTGTCTGGCTAGTTACATATGAAAGTGTCTAAAGAAATAGGTTCTTTAGACCAAAAAATAGGTTTAGAAGGTTCTTGGAAGAAGCATCAAATAGAAAATGACTATCATTTCTTATTATTTCTAATTCTATATCTATATCTATAAATGATTTCTATGTAACTTATTATTCTTATCAATAGTATTATTGCTATGCAGAGAAACCTTAGTACTCTTTTTAAGGGCAAGATGGTTAATATTCCATATACTGCAGTGACAGATTCTAATTAAATATTTAGGAAGTGGGACATCTTTTATAATCATGATACACAGTATCTATTACCTTGGAGAAATATAAAAACCCTTTTACTATTTGTTCCTCCAGAAAAAAAAGGATGATTAATAAGGGATTCTGTGGGTCCCAGAACCTGAAATGTTTCTTCTAAGGAGCAAGACTATGTTAAGAGCCAAAAGGAAGCGAAGTTCAAAGGAAATTCATCTAATATTTGTGCTCTGGTTATAAAAGGGGGTGAGAAGCTGTTCATGAGCGGCATGTGTCCAGTTGGCAGGGAGGGCTGAATGCCACACTGAGGGGTTATTGTGATCACAGATGGGCTTAGCATGGGAACAGGGATGTCAAAGACTCCCAGTCAGTGCAGGCTATTTCGGGAACTTTACACAAATCATTATTTTTGCACTCTGTACCAGTATGGTCTCAGGCAAGTGTATTTGTTTAATTTCTAACAAACACGCAATCCTTTTAACAGCAGCAGAACTTAATACAACAATTACCTCTCATATGTTGATACCATGACCCAATAATTATTTCCTATTTGCTGATTGGCTATTAGGAAGATTTGCAGATTACCGATGTAGGTTTCATCCTTGGAGATATCACTGAAGGAAGCTTATTAAAGTAATGAATTATAATTGTCTCTGAATATAATGAATTCCTTTCATCAAAAAAATTTTTACAGTTTTTATATTTTGTGATGTCAAGACGATGCCACTAAGGCTTAACAAGTAAGGGTATAGAACAGCTAAGTCAATATTCTAAAGAAGATATAGGGACATTTTTCAGCCATGGAGGGTAAATTGTCAGTGAATTGGCAATCCAGCATTCATTTCATACATTTAGACATAGTCTGCATTAGTGAATTTCTGAAGGATGTGGAGCTGGCTCCGCGAACCATGTCTAGATCTGTATGCTAATAGCACTTCTACATAAGGCACAACTACAAACTGCCAGCGGGTTTGCTACCTGATCCATGGGTTCTCATCCTTACTCTGACATTGACTGGCAATGAACGCTGGTCAATTATTGATGATGGACCTTGGCAAATTATTGAGGTTTACTGATATGCAGGGTGAGGTGTTAGATGTCAAAGATCCTCCTAACTCTAAAGTTCAGTGTGACATTGGAACACAAGACTCACACATCGCCTAACAATGAACCCGGCTACTGGCCATAGAACTATTGGTCATCAATCCTACAGCTAGAAACATGCCCCAAGCTCACACCCTTCTCTACTGGTGTCTTCCTCATTAACAGCTTTGGCCCTTCAAACCTTTTCTCCACATGTAATTGTTGCAGGGCTCCCGGGTGTACTTGACCCCTTTCTTATGACTGCCCCCATTACTGTATTAGTGATATCATATACTACGTGGGCTTTTGAAGGCTTGCCTAAAACCTAACCTCATTTGTACATTTCCTTCTATACACCAACAAGAAAATAATGACAAGTTCCAAACAATAACCTACAAATTAACTCTTGGAGCCAAAGCTATATGTAAAGTATATATAGTTGACCCTTGAACAACAGGAGGTAAGAAGAGGGGTGGTGGTTAGTGGTGCCAATCCCCCAGGCAGTCAAAAGTCCAACTGTAGGCCAGGTGCAGTGGCTCACACCTGTAATCCCAGCACTTTGGGAGGCCGAGGTGGTTGGATCACCTGAGGTCCGGAGTTCAAAACCAGCTGACCAACATGGAGAAACCCCGTCTCCACTAAAAATACAAAATTAGCTGGGTGTGGTGGCTGGCGCATGCCTGCAATCCCAGCTACTCAGGAAGGCTGAGGCAGGAGAATCACTTGAACCTGGGAGGCGGAGGTTGCGGTGAGCTGAGATTGCGTCCTTGCACTACAGCCTGGCCAATAACAGTGAAACTCCATCTCAAAAAAAAAAAAAAATCCAAGTATAACTTTTGACTCTACAGAAACATAACTACTAATAACATAATATTGACTTGAAGCCTTACTAACGACATAAACAATTGATTAACACATATTCAACTGACGATACATATCAAGCAATTCAACTTTTTCTGCTGTATCATGACTTTTCTCTGTGTCTTGGGAGCACTTGCAGCATCATTAGTGATGGCACTTTGTATGCATCCCCTGGTGTTGTTCAAGTTTACAGTATTGCGCTGCATACAATAAAAATATGCAAGAGTCATGAGAGATCACATTTTATTTTTTTAATTTTTTATCCAGATAAAATATGTATATAAAATTTACTGTCTTTATCATTCTTAAGTGTACAGTTCAGTGGTAATACGTATAGTTATATTCTTTTTTCCTTTCATCTTTCTCCTCCTCCGTTCCATTTCTGGCCTCTGGTAACCATCATTCTACCCTCTATCTTCATGAGATGCACTTTTTTATCTCACACATATGAATGTGAACATGGAACATTCATCTTTCTGTGCCTGGCTTATTTCACTTAATATAGTGGCCTCCAGTTCCATTCATGCTGCTGCAAATTATATGATTTCATACTTTTTATAGCTGAATAATATTCCATTGTGTGTACTACTCTTTATCCACTCTTCTGTGACAGGCACTTAAGTTGATTCCATATCTTGGCTATTGTGAATAGTGCTGCAATAAACATAGGAGCACACATATCTCTTACATATATTGACTTTTTTTCTTTTGCATATACACTCAACAGCGGGGTTGATGGATCATCTGGTAGTTCTATTTTTACTTTTTGAGGAGTCTCTATACTGTTCTCCATATTGGCTGTACTAATCTACATTCCCACCAACAATGTGCTAGAGTTCCCCTTTCTCCACATTCTTGCCAGCATCTGTTGTCTGTCCTTTTGATAAAAGCAATTTTAACTGGAGTAGGATAATATGCCATGGTGATTTTGATTTGCATTTCTCTTATGGTTAGTATGTGGAACATTTTTTCACATCCTTGTTGGCTATGTGTATGTCTTCTTTTGAGAAATGTCTTTTCTGAAATTTTACTCATTTTAAAATCAGACTTTTTTTTTTCTTTTTTGCTATTGAGCTGTTTTAGTTCCTTACATATTTTAGCTATTGAACCCCAGTCAAATGGACACTTTGCAAAAGTTTCTTCCATTTAGTAGGTTATCTCATCTCTTCATTGGTTGTTTCCTTTGGCGTGCAGAAGCTTTTCAGCTTGATGTAATCCTGATTGCCATTTTTGCTTTGTTTCTCTAATCTGTGAAGACGTATTAGCATTTGGAAAATATTTAAAAGTCATTTGGAATAAAATCTAATTTCAAAAAGTTTATAGTCTTTTAGAATAATAGTATTTTTAGAGATTATAGATACACAATAATTAAATTACATTATGGTTATGCCTCATAAAACATAGATAATATCCTTATCCTTTGCTACTAATTTATTAAAGTGGCACAGAGAACATTGATCTCCTCATCTTTATCCTTAATGGAATCTACCAAGTGAAATCTGGGAAAGATGTTTCCGGTTTTAGTAAAACAATGTTTCCTCTCTTATTGTTAAATAATTCTTGAATTCTCAGTCTCGCAGCTGAGACTACTAATAAAATGACATTCACTATTAATAATGCAACTGTCAAAATACATGTTTAAGGATAAGTTTACACTTAATTCTGAAATTTTTGTAATCACATTTATTACAACAATGTAATGTATAATTTAGCACAGGTGATTCATGCTGCAAATTCCTTCATATTTTTGCATCTTATTAAATATAAACTTAAATATAAGCAATTTGAAAGTCTCCAGTACATTTCACTAGACTTCAATGGGAAAATAAAATTTGACGTTTTAAACTTTCCTCTTATGCCAATCTGAAGACACGTTTTATTTATCTATCTCTTTTAACATATATATTTTGCAAACATGGGTACTGGACCCTTTATGTGCCCAAGCACTAGTCCAAGTTCTTCAGAATATTAACTGAAATTTTCCTTGAAACTCCCTTGAGTGTCAGTATCATTACTATCCATATATGACAGATGAGAAATTGTCCAAGGTCTCCGACAAGTAACAGTTGAGCTGTAACTCAAATCCAGACAACATAAATAGTATTTTGATCAAAGTATTTAAGAGGGATTATTTCACTCAAAGAAAATTTCTCCCTCCCTGTTATTTCTTGAACCTTTGAAACCTAGGTCTCTTAACTTTATCAAGAATTTAATTTTAAAATAATTTGTCAGGTCAGGAAGCCCACATGCAATATTTATTTTCCAATTCATTAGGTCTGGAAAGATCATCTTCAAGCATGTGGAGGGGTGGGGAGCCGGGGGATGTGGAGGAGGTAAAAACCCAGCAAACACGGTGAACGTCTGTACCACATTGCTAAAGAATGAGGTCCTGAGAGCTGGAGGGCACTGGGTAGGGGCCTGCTCTGCTTTGAAGAATGAAGTCATGCTCAATGTTTTAAACTCATCAGTCCTGCCTATAAAAAGGATGTGGGTGAAAATGAAAAAAAGACAAATTAGCATCATTTTCAAAAGGAGTTAAATATGTCAGGCGGTAAAGTGTCCTACTTCTGTCTTCAGGGAACATACATCAAACGAGCCTGTAGTTAGTTCTGTAATCAGTGAAATCATCTGCAAGGAATACTCCATCCCCCATTCTTGTCCCTACAACACATGCCTATTGAAGGAAATGTCACAGTTAGTCAAACGCATGTGGAAATATTCTGAGCATTACCTAATTGAAACATTGGGCCAACCTTTCTTTGAACAAACAACAATTTGTTATAGCCTGCTGAAAGAAAGCACACCAATAGCTTTGACTAATGAGAATAATATAAATAGTCCAAATGATATAGTGTTCAATTTCCCTGAGTTTTCAGGAGCACCATTACCTACATCTCATAACCAATTTTTAAGCCTGTAAGAAGAAAGCAAGGGCTAGTAGCTCTTTACAGATATTTATTTCTAAAGCAAATAATAGATTTGGTGATAATTTGCCTTGACAAATATCACAATTGCTGGTCTTTGTGCTAATACAGATCATTGAAAAAGCACATGTGATTCCAAAATGTTATATTTTTATATAGACACTAATTTATTTATCATTCAAAACTACAAATAAAACAATGTATATAAATAGTGCAGTTGCTTGAACAAAGCAAGTGCTCAATAAACTGAATTATAATAATGTACATTTATGGCAGAAATGAAACTGTCCTTATTATGTGTGTCACTGCTAGTATTATTCTGCTTCAGATTGTGAGTTACTAGGATAGGAATTTTTACCTGGGACTTTTCATACTTCTGACACTGTGTACACCATTGGGCATATATATCTACATTATTTCTTGAGATGAGGGGTCAAAACTTTCACGATATTCTAAGGGGCACATTGCCTCCTCCAAAAGGTTAAGAACTACTGGCCTGGAGGAATCATTTGCTTTAACTTATCCTATATAGAGCCAAACTTTGTTGTTTGATAAAGCCAAAAATATCTTTTTCAAAAAATAAATTATGTTTTAGACTTGGTTTGGTTATGGGAAAAAGGACTTACAAAAATGCCTAACCTGAGGCAGCAGAGAAAAGGAAATACTTATGCTGTTGGTGGGAATGTAAATTCACTCAGCCACTGTGGAAGACAGTTTAGAGATTTCTCAAAGACCTTAAAACAAAAGTATCATTTAATCCAACAATACCATTACTAGGTATATATCCAAAAGAAAAATCATTCTATCAAAAAGACACATGCACTTGTATGTTCATTGCAGTGCTATTCACAATAGCAAAGACATGAAATCAACCTAGGTGCTCATCCACAGTGAAATGGATAAAGAAAATATGATACATATGCACCATGTGGAATACTACACAGCCATAAGAAACAATAAAATCATGTCATTTACAGCAACATTGATGCAGCTGGAGCTTATCATCCTAAGCAGATTAATGCAGGAACAGAAAACCAAATATCACATGTTCTCACTGATAAGTGGGAGCTAAACATTGGGTATGCATGGATATGAAGATGGCAACAATAGACAATACTAGAGCAGGGAGAAAGGAACGGAGGCAAGAGTTGAAAAACTACCTCTTGGCTACTATGCTTACTACCTGGGTAGTGGGTTCAATTATACCCCAAACCTCAGCATCATGCAACATACCAATGTAACAAACCTGCACAGGTACCCCCTCAAATCTATAATAAAATCTGAAATTATGAAAACAAAATACCTAATCTCGTGCGTATGATCTCTTCTCTCACCACCATCCTCTCACTGTGCTGGTATATACCTTTGCTAGAGCTAGTTTGGATTGAGAAATGGGGAAGGAAGTGAAGAAAGAAAGATTAAAAATAAAATTTTGGAGCAATTCAAGCCACAAAGATGTGGGCATTATCAAAAAGAGTTTCCCTCTACTCTCTTTTAGCCACAACCTCCTTCAAAGTTTCAAATGTCACACTGAAAATCCAGCTACTCAAGCAGAATATTTTTTTTAAAAAAACCTCTCAGGGTTCCTTTCTATTTCTATGTCCAGTTCAGAAATCAGAAGACAAATTCTTAGAATATTGAAACACAAACTTGAAGCAACAATGAGGAAATATAGCAGAAGGTAGTACTCAGAGAAACTTCTCTGTATGCTGTCAGAAGCTAGGAAGACCCAATTCTCCTGCACATCGTACTGGCTCTGCTGCTCTGCTGGATAGCAAAAGTTTGCTTCTTCTAGTAGAGGAAGCAGGTGTGAGTTGGAGAAACATGCAAAACAAATGTGCTATGCAAAAGTTTTTATTTAAATGGTAATCTATCTTATCATAAGTGACACTCCCTCATGAGGTGAGTGTTTAACATGATTTTTCATCAACACAAAAGATAATTTACGTAAGTGCTAAAACAGATCATGATTGAAAGAATATATCACTCTTATCTTTGCTCGCTTTTGAAGAAAACTGAATGTTAAAACCTCCCAAGCCTTGGATGTATGCAAATACTTCCTGGCCACTGGGGAGGTCTATGCATTCAGAATGTCTCCACGCTGCTCGTGGAAATAACATTTCACTTCCGTAGGTGCTTTGTGGGCTCTTGAAGAACACGGGTAAAAGATGGCTCAGTCCGTGGACAAATAATCTGAAATACCTGCAAAGGTTATACATTTAAATCAAGGGCACTTAACAAGACTTGAAAGAATGCTGAAAGTCCAGGCCATTTGACAGCGAGGTAGGTGCCACTACTAAGGATCTCTAGAGTGAAATGTTAGAGTAGACCCAATTCCTCTATTAGACACAGCAGCTGCAGTGCGTAGAGTATGTCATCTTTTTAGGGGCCCCCAAATTTTTATTTTCTTTAAAAGCAAAAAAAAGAAACAAACTTTTCAGTCAAAGACAGTCTACATCTGTAATATTAATATATTTATATTTATATCAACACTATTGTAAAATGTAATATTTATTTATTTGTTGGAACAAAGGATCCACAGGGGTAAAAGTGACTAGGACCCACAAATGTCAGGAATACAAGCTATGGAACAGCCCAGTTTACTCAATCTCATTTCTAACTCCCAACCAGTTCTTATCTCTCTTCCCCAATTCCCAACAAGTTCTTCCTGGCCTTTACAATTCTGGCATCTTCAGTATTGCCTGCTCCTATTTCTTTAGTTGTTCTCTTTCTCCCTTCATTTGAAGGCAGCAAGACCTGTATTCAAATCCCACCTTTACTAATGATCTGTCTGATAGAAAGGGTTGACAAGATTTCTAGCCTTTCTAAAGCCTTGGTTTCTCTATATATTAAAAAACAAGAGAAGGATTAAAAATCACCTATATTCAAGGTTGGGGTAAACATTACATAAGGCAAGAAAGTAAAGTGCCTGACATAATGCCTGGCACATAATAGAAGTTCTGTAAATGCTGCATTGCTATTATACCTATTACCTCTGTGGCTGCTGTAGTTGGTATTGTATTCCCCTATAGCACATAGTGTATGTCTCAGAACAAAGTGCACAGCAGATACTTAATAATCAGTTACTAGTTGAGAGAATTTCACTACAGCACATATGGTATTGCTAAAAAATTAAATCATATTCCTCTGGTACATTAAAGTAGTCAGGCAATTAATAGCCATTAAAATAGGAATTTAATTGACAGTATAACCTTGGAAACTAACAGGTTTTTATTAAATAATTATTGATAAATGTACTCCTATCTCTTAATATGAATATTTGCTAAGATATTAGACAACCATCACTTGAGCTATTTTATAATGGACCTCTATGCTGTTGGAAGGGTAGAAGAAATAAATGAGAGAGTTCCAAACTATTTCAAAATATCGTAACTGAAGTCATTCACACATCATTTAATATCTCAGAACATAGATGGCTAATTGATGTTTTAAAAATAAGTCATCAAATACCAGTTTCAAGTGTGTAGCTAAATGCTAGACAATTTTTAAATACTATTTTGTCTTTTCTTGGTATTTTCCATTTGCAAATTATAACCTGTTTTAAAATGAGAGCTGTTTCAAATAGATCTGTGAAATGTATATATATAACTTCTCCTATATATAACTTTTCTGTAGCTTTTATTTATGACTCTATTCTGGTGCAACATTTTGGGGGCAAAATGTATGTGACACCATAGATCATCTATATAAATCAACTTGTGTGAATATTATATTGTTCCCAATGTCAAAAAATTTTGATTTGGAAAGGAATACTAAAAGAAATGTTCCCCCTTATGTATATTAATTTTCTTATAACATAAGTATATTTTATTAATTCCTAAACATGAAATATTCTAGCCACAATAACAATTTATTATTTTATAAATCTTTCTTCCTAACAACAAAACATTATATTGTTTATGGGTAAATCAGAATGAAATAACAGACTCACTCTATTATATGATCTTTTATGTTTCATTAACAATGTTTTCTGTATCTGAATGCAAATTTCTGATTGTAATAATTACATTGGAGAGAAAAGAAGGGAGATTAATGAATAGAATAAAGAGCTGTCAGAATAGTGTCACTGTCTACAGAAATGACTTAAAATACGAAGATGAAAGATAAGAATGATTCTCCAACATACAACACTGAAGGATTACTCATAAATTATTCACACTCCTAGTGAACACATAGGACAGTAGAAAACAGAAACCCATTTGTCTAAACCAGTGGTTTTCAATCAGGGTTGACTTTATCCCTCAACAGGCATTTGGCAATGTCCAAAGACATTTTTGGTTGACACGTTTTGGGGAGGGGGTTGCTATAGGAATCTAGTGGATGGAAGCCAAGAGTGCTGCTAAACATCCCACAATAAATAGAATAACTTCCCTGGAACAAAGAAATATCCAGCTTCAAATGTCAACAGGGCTGAGATTGAGAAAGTCTAGTCCCAATCTGGTGATATGTCATGTAAATTAACTCTCCTTCACTGGTAATAACTAAACTAAGAGCTAACTCAACTAAAAGCTGCCTCTTGGACAATCATATACAAATTCTAATTAGCATAAGAAGAATTAAAATATAAACATTAAATAAACTCAAAGAGTTCATTATGGCTAAGTAGGTACTTAACAATGTTTGATAAAATGTCTATTAACAAGTTAATCAAATTGTCTTACTATTCATTAAAATGTTATTGTAACTGATTTTTTAACTGACTGGTATCAGTTTACGTTTGCCTACTTTGCCATGTTAGTCCTTTGGCAAAACGGTAACATGCAGAGTTGATGCTCAGAAGGTAAGAGAATGGGGAAAGGAGAAATTAGGAGGCTTGATTAATCTTAAACTGGTTTCTTCTTTTTTGGTTATTTGGAGGTAGATAGCCTTTTAAGTTTGCTGTAGTTTGAATGTCCCCAAAATTCTTGCGTTGAAACTTAATCCCCATTGTGATGGTATTAAGAGGTGTAGATTTTTAGGATGTGATTAAATCATGAGATTTCCACCCTCATAAATGGATTAGTGTCATTTATGAGGGCACTAATTATAAAAGTGCTGGAGAGAACTAATTTAGACCCTTTCGCTGCCCTTTGAATCTTTCCCCATGTGAGGACATAGAATTTTCCCTTTTTGCTCATTTTCTTCCTTCCACCATGTGAAGATGCAGCACAAAGAACCTCACCAGACACCACCAAATGCCAGTGCCTTGATTTTCGACTTCTCACCCACCAGAACTAAAGGAAATAAGCTTTTGTTCTCTATAAACTGCCTAGTCTCGAGTATTTTGTTAGAGCAGCACAAATAGATTAAGACAATGTTTATTTAAAATTTAAGAATGGAGTTCATTAGACCAAAATCTAACTTGCAATGTAGGGAGAAATTGTAATTTTTTCCCCTTGACCCATAAATAAAATATAATAAATGTTTAATTCATTTTCTTTTAGATTTGCCTGCATAGGCTTTGGAGATTCAAATGAAACAGTTATTCTGTAATAGTTTGACTCTAGATTTCAGCCCTACACAGTGAGGACACTGTGGCTGTTGACAGAAAAAGAAAAAAAGAAAGAACAGCTTGGAAAACTAAAAATTTGTAAGGCTCATGATGTATATCTGCTTAGCTATTAATTTAGAAATTCTCAAATACTTGAGAATTGATAGAAGATTAGAAATTTTATCCATCACTTTTTATTTGTATTTTAACCTTTGTGATGGTATCAGCTTGCTGTGAAACCCAAAGACCCTAATGAGATTAAATATAAAAGAGAAATAAGAGAAAAGTCTGTGAGTTAAAATTTTAAGTGGATGGTGAGAAAATTTTACCCCTGCTGATGACTTCCCCCAACTCATGAAGCCACTTGTGCCTAGTTAAGTGTCTAAAGCAGTCCACATTATTCATGCCACATTTTTCTGTTCACTAATTTGACACTTTCTAAAAAATACTAGTGCTTATCAGACAATTTTCCATGTTATAAAATACAATACTTACTGTGGGACCACACATAAACTTTAAATTAAGACCTTGTGGAAAAGATTCTTATAAAGTACCAACATACCTTTCTGCAATCGTCTGTAGGATTCATCCCACAAGAATTTTCTAATATTTTTCTTGATATTATAGTAACATTTTTCTGACATAATCTATTCTTTAAGTTCATGGCATGATAATTAACTTGTTTCTGATCAATACAACATTGGAGAAACATGTCATGGAAGATAGGAATACATACTTTCACACTAATCATTTTTCTTACTTTATTGAGGTATAATTTATAGGCAGTATACATAATTTATATATATATACACACACACACAAATATACATGTGTATTTGATATGTTATATAATTTTAAACAGTAAATTGCAAAAATCTTAAGTTCACAGTTAATTAAATTTTTATCTATCTAGATAGCACCTAGTTATATATGTAACTGTCACCCAGATTAAGATAAGGACATTTGCCCAAAAAGTTCCCTCATGCTTAGTGGTGCCACACCTTCTAGGTACCTGCTCTTCTAACCTCTATAAACATAGATGAGTTTTGCTTATTCTTGAACTTCATATAAGTGAAATACAGTATTTCTTTATGTGTCTGTCTTCTTTCATTTTTTTATTTTAATTGTTGTGATTACATAATAATTGTACATATTTATGGCATACATGTGATATTTTGATATAAGTGTACAATGTGCAATGATCAAATCAGAGTAATTGGGATATCTATCATTTATCATTTATCAAGTATTTATCATTTCTTTGTGGTAGGAATATTCCAATTCCACTCTTCTAGTTATTTTGAAATATATAATAAATTATTGCTAACTATAGTTGCCCTGTTATGCTATTGAACATTAGACCTTACTCCCTCCATTTGTGTTTTTGTGCCCATTAACAACCACTCTTCATCCCACCCTCTCCACTGCCCTACTTAGTCTGTGGCTAACCATCAATCTACTCTTTATCTCCTGATATCCACTTGTCTTCGGCTCCCACATATGACTGAGAGCATGTGATATTTGTCTTTCTGTTTCTGACTTATTTCACTTAATGTAATGTCCTCCAGTTCCATCCGTCCTATTGCAAATGACAGGATTTCATTTTTATGGCTGAGTAATACACCACTGTATACATGTATCACATTTTCTTTATCCATTCATCCATTGACAGACACTTAGGTTGATTCCATATCTTGGCTACTATGAATAACACTGCAACAAACGGGATATATTACAGATATCTCTTCAATATAATGATTTCCTTTATTTTGGAAATATACTCAGCAGTGGGATTGCTGGATTATACCCTAGTTCTATTTTTAGTTTCGTGAGAAACTTTGATGCTGTTCACCATAGTGGCTGTACTAATTTACTTTCCCACCAACAGAGTACAAGGGTTTCCTCTTCTCCACATCCTTCTCAGCATTCATTATTGATGTCTGGCTTGTTTTTAATCAACGTAAGGTTTTGAAGATTCTTCCATATTTGTGCATATCTGTAGTTCATTTAATTTTTGTGCCCTAATAGTATAATATTGTATTTGTTTCCTTTCTTACTGAATTATTTTCAGCTGTTAGCTACCGTGAATAAAACCAATTTGAGTATTTTGTGTATGTGTGTCTTTTTATGGGCATATGACTTCATTTGTCTTAGGTATATAGCTAGAAGGATTGCTGAGTCATTTATATGTATTTAGCTTTAGTGGATACTGCCAAAGTTCTCCAAAGTGGTCGAACATTTCACACTCCCACCAGCAATGAAAGAAAAAAAAATGCTCCACCAAAAAGGTTAAGAATATTTAGTTTAGAAATGACTACACACACATAAACATACACGAATAGACAAAAGCACACCTCCCTCTAGATTTTTGTTTATTTTTTAAACACTTGGTGCGGCTATATTACTTGTTCTTCAATTCAGAAGCAGATTGAGACAGCAATGCAAATAAAGCAAATTGAAAGGTCAAAACTTGAGAGGAACATATTTTAAAGTCTTCTCCATAGTTTAGACCAGTGTTTCCTCACATGTTTCCCACAAAAAATATTGATAGCTATTCTATTAAAAAGCACATCAGATAAGTTTGATGTTGGACATTTGCCCAAAACATTCCCTCATGCTTAGTGGTACCCATACCTTCTGGGTAACTGCTATTCTGACTTCTATAAACACAGTTTGCTTCTGCTTATTCTTGAACATCATATAAGTGAAATATATATTTTTTCCATACTATAAATGAACCACCATTTAAATTATTATATTAGAGGTTCAGAGAAATCCTATAGTAAAGACACCTACTTAACTTTGTTTACCTCATTGCTTCATCAACCAATGGGTTTATTTGACCATGAAACTCTACTCTACTCGTTTTAAGTATGCCTATTAATATCTTTGAGAATAACATCTTCATCTTTTTTTGAATGAATCTTCAGATGTGAAATTCAATTTGGTTTAGTAGTAATTCATAAATTAGTGATATGATTTCCTTAAAAAATAAAAATTATGCCTATCCCTGAGATTTTTAAAGCTCTTGGAAACAGATAAGACAGTGGCGAGGTGATTACTGGGTCTGGCTGTTACATTAAAAAACATGGTAACCATAGTACCTACCAAGGCCCCGTCAGCAATACCTCTCTTTTACTAACCATCTATACTTCAAAGCTCATAGTAATATGTAATTTGACATGATATATTAGCAAGTACACTTTCTTAGAGAATTAGTAGATATGTGATAAAAATACCAGTTACTACTTCCTTGGAATCACCTGTAGTAAGCGGTATACAATATGAGGAAATGTAGAAGACTATACATAGGATTCTCAAAAGAGAAAAAAATTGGGAAAAACCGTAGAACAAAAGTGGTAGGGCAACATTCACCCTTCTCCAAAATGAACAGGTTAAAAAATAGTACATTTTGCTCACAAGAGAAACTACAGCCTTGTGATACGATGACTGCATGAGAAGTGAATGAGAAATATATCTATCCCAAGCAAATTTAGTTTCATTTATCCAATATGCTTTCTGTAAAATAGTTCCATAAATTTTCCTCTTATTCTTTAAAGTAAATTCTACTAAATCTAGTTTAAAATTTCAAAAGTAGATCCAGGGACAAATCCAAGAAAAATAGCCCAGTTTAAAAGGAAAATGTGAAACCGATTACACAACTAAGTGTGAGTCCTCACATGTTTTTGAACATTAACCACAATAAGTCCACTGAACACAATGAACACAATGAGCACACTATAAAGAAAATCACTCACAATGAGGTGCCTTAGATACCTGGCTGGGATTCTCACTCTTTTGAAATGAGACCACAATTTCAATTTCAAAGCATACAATTTCTTGAAATAATTTTCATTTGGCACTTTTCACCCAGGTTAACAGATCATTCCCAATTCAACCCAAGTGCAAATGTAAACTTCACTTACCTGCACAAAACCACATGCTGTGAAGGCCTCAAACAAGGGCAGACTTGGGCGGTCTTCTCTATAGATGGTGAGTTTGTATGTGATCAGGGTCTCACTGTGTGCTGGAGATTCATCCACTACAAATATTGAGATTTTATTCATTCCTAAGCCCAAAGGGTAGCTGGCAAAACTGGAGAGAAAGAGGGAGCGAGAAAGAGAGAGACTATGAATAGGGGAGATTTACTCAGCCCAAACTGATTCGTATGTATTTATTAATTGCCTATTTGAATATATAACAGAAAGGTCTATACAATTTCATAAGAAACCTAAAATAGGAAAACAAATAAACATCTCTCTCACAGTACTTTACTACGCCAAGAGTCTTCTTGCAGAGCAAGTTATATCTTCCATAAAGAGAAGGAAACTAATATTTATTAGACATATTCCAAGGTCAACATTGTCTCATTTAATACAACTATGATTGTCCCCATTTTAAATATAGAGATCATGACCTAGAACTGGTAAACACATCATTCAAAGTCACATAGAAGAGTCATGGTTGGGAACCCAGGTTGTCCCGACTTGAATCCTTTCTTTCTACTAGACTTGGCTCCTAAGGGTTCCAAGTGCATTTCTTTCCCTACAGCATGGAACCATGGGTATCTTCTTTGCAATGGATACAGTACAGAATAAGGTTCTATCTTCTGTTCAAAATTATGAATGAAAGAGTTACTGACTTTTAAAAGATCAATAGGAAAAAAAAGTCAGTGAAACTTAGGAAAGTTAGTGGTACTGTCTCCGCAAATCGTGCTCCAATAGGTTTAAGCAATCACTTTTTGAATATTAAAAAACTTGATGTCTTCAACAATCTTAAAACATGAATCTTAAAACATAACAATAATAAGTGAAATTTTTCCTTAATTGATCTTCTCTATATTTCATGCAACAAGGTCATTTCTTGTTAAACTATTGTTACAAAGATGAGCTGCAAAGATTGCCAATCTTTAAAAACAAAACAAAACAACAAAAAACCTGAGAAGGGGAAAGTTCAACTGGGAATCTTTCAACTGATCTTATGAATCAGCTTTTCTGAACCACTTCCAAAATTTGCATCAAATGTCTGCTTTCCAGTATGGTGTCTCAACAAAGCCCCAGGCAACATCCTCATACCTTGGCCCTGCCTGCTCATACAGGTGCACCTTGCACTGACACTTAGGAGTCTCCACTCCAATTGTCACTGTTACCACATCAAATGGGACTTCAGAGTAATAATCTTTGATCTTTGGATTAAACTCAGGATTTAGTTCCAAATTCGGATGTGTGAAGATCTGCTTGATATGACACGGTGTGTCTTTATCTGTTAAAAATACAAAAACAATGACAGAAAAAAGACAACTGTGAAGTGGATAAGTATCTTTAAATAATATATGATTAAAGTTTTTCTTTTTCTGTTTCCTTTGAACAACTTCAATGATCCCTACTGACTTTTCATTCAGTACCCTGATCATAGTTGATTTGTGGCTGCAGCTGGTTTTTCAACTCATCAGATTCTGTAGAAGTTGCCTCATATATCAGCTGTTGATTTTAGTTTGTGTTATATAGATGGTGTTTTTTGCTCAGCCCTTGAAAGTTTAAAGGCACAGAAGGTAGGAAAATGTCTCTCCTGTAGACTGATAACATTTTTGTGACATTTACTGCATATATCAAGCAACCATGTAAGTGGAGGTGATGGCTCTGTGGGATAGTGGCAGAGGAGACCAGCAAGGAATGAGGAAAATTTCTTGATGTGGAGCATCACTGAAATGCCATTTAATTGATATAGTATCTCATAGGCAGTGTGGGGCAAAGACTGCAAACTCCAATATCATACCAAACAGACACATAAGCAAGGGCATCCTGAAACTGCTTCCTTCCCAGGCCACCTTACTTGGGAACGTATCATCAAGTATAAGAAGGAAATACTATCCTCTGCTCCATCTTGTCACAGAACCTAGAACATTACTTCATAACATTGATTCTGAGGCATTAAAAAAATATTTCTCTTTGTTAGCCCAATTGTTTACAGCTGTATCTCAGTGCACAAACAAAAAAGAAAAAGAAAAATAGCTTTATAGGCACATACACCAGCTACTGTTAAGTTATATTCAATATTAATGTTTGGAATAAACAAATTACCCAAAAGCTTAACAGTGTTTTTCAAAGAAATGTCAAGAAGTATTTAGTTTCATCAATAATTTCCAATTGCCAATAAAATGCCAACAAAGATAAACATAGAAAATTCTATGAAAATCTGTAAAATGAAAGTATCTTGGTGTGGCCTTACATAAAATGTTCAGTGGCATTTAACAACATATAAACAAAAAGGATAACAGAATTTGCTACAGGAAGCTATGAAACTAAACATAGAGAAAG
This sequence comes from Cebus imitator, assembly GCF_001604975.1. NCBI lineage: Eukaryota > Metazoa > Chordata > Mammalia > Primates > Cebidae > Cebus > Cebus imitator. The sequence goes on along the minus strand of NW_016107823.1, from coordinate 438,714 downwards.
GAGATCGTTTTATTAATTGTTGGTTTTTCCTCTGCTTTTAGATAACTATAATACTGATTTTTCCAAGGTCAAATCTAATGATTTGTCTTCCTTTCTTTAGTGGTTTCTCATCATTTCCAGAGTCAAGTCCAAAGTCCTAAAAAGGCAAACAAGGCATTTCACAAGTCCTCCTTGTCTTGCTCTCCAGCGGCATTGCCCAATATGCCCAGACTTTGTCTTCAACAAGATCAAAATTTTTATTTTTCTTTGATGGACATGGAGATGCACCACCAAATCCTTGACAATGAGTACCACCAACCTATATGGATGCTTCATTTTTGTTCTGGGGACTAGGTCTCTATATAGCTCCCATCATGGACTAAAAGAATTAAAAATTTTAAAGAACCTATATATTTCTGACCCATATTCTGTAGGTTTCTTAGGCTATGGAAGAACAACAAGTTAATGTATAAATTACAAACAGTAGTAATATAATAGATATATGTTACAATAGACATACTGTAATTTTATTTCATAAAGAGGTCTTAATAAAAAATAAACATCTAGTAACGTTGGTTGAATAACTCATTAAATTGGGTAAACTATCTGCTTCATTAATTTTACTTGTTATTTGTCCTAATGGTCAATCCAAGGTAGTATCTGGCTGATCGATGTAGGTGGACTGCATCTATAATTTCAATGATCATAACAGCCCCTGAAATCTTCTTATAATAAAAAAGAAAAAAGAATGAAGGCAGAAATTATTTTTATTAGAAATCATTCTGTAAAGGACCACAGTTTTTAATTCAAATTCAACCACTTATTAATAATACATTCTTTTTCATCAAAGTTTTTTCTCCAGCATTTTCTCGTGAAAGACTCTGAGATAAGCACAATTAAAAAAGGATATTATTAATCATGAGATTTGATTCAAATGGCTGCAAACTCAACATAATATTAAACAAGCTGGAGCTGAGATATGGACTATGCTTTGGAAATTACCATTGCCCAGGCAAAAAGGGAATATCCACACTTGCACTTTTATGCCCAGAACTAGCTAAGTGAATAGCAAAGAGGAAGATCTTTTTTCAAAATAAAACATAAAAGATGTACTTTAACTTAATAAGATATATTTTTATAAAGATTCTCTGAGAGTTAATTTCCTTGTAGTTTATGCTTTTACTTAATAGTCACAGTTTTCAATGGGGCTTGCTTTCCTTAGGAACTGAAACAGCCCTAGATGACCTGAAATAAATGTGCAATCGTTCTCTTCAGCAAATGCTTACTTTTGGTTTCATCAGAAAGTCTCTGCCTCTTGTGTGAGCACTATCTCCTAAACCCCTGCCTGAATGCTGATTTAGTTCTGATATCATCTTCAACTCAAGTATCAGTGTTGCCGCCTACAGACACCTGGTGTTTGCTTGGTATCTTGCCCTTCCCAGTCTCAACTTGTCTCAGGCCAGCTTACCTGAGATCTACGGAGAACCCAGCATGAGGTACAGGGGTAGCAGGCTGCTTAACCTATTTGGCAAGGATCTATGGGAAAGCTGTTTGAAGATTTGGTTGCTTTTAATGGATTTCTTTTAACTGCAGAATTTTATTGACCTCTTGAGGAATAATCATAACTCATATTGAACATGAGAAGAGCCTAGACTCTAAAATAACTCCACCTGTTCTGAGGCATCATCACATTATTTTTTAAAATCTTATTTTATACCACAAAAGCAAGAAGATTAGTTACTAAAGATCCAGGCAGGACTAATTTTTATCATCATAAAAACATGAACAAAGCTAAAGAGCCATCTAACATGTTAACATCATCTGCACCATATTACCTGGCAACCAAAAAAAAATAATAATAATAAGTGAGATCATCCAATGCAATCCTTTCATTTTGCAAATGAGAAAATAGAAGCCCGAAGAGGCAAACTGGCTTTCTTGATGTTGCACCTTGCCTTGGGCCTCGCACAGAGTAGACCCTCAACAAGTGTTGATTCTAATTTTGCTCCTAGTTTTCTCACTAGTCCTTTTCACACCATACCCTAGACAACAGTTTTCCAGGAGAGTGGAGTAGCATGTATTTTTCTAGGGGTAGGAGCTTGTGTGATGAGTGCAGGGAGGGAATGGCATAAATAACACCTGCTATCTTTATTCTCTATTAGCAATACTTTATTTAAAATGCCACTTTCTTTAATTGGCTATATATGTTAATTCTATTAAACCATATTATTATAACATCTCAGCCTACCATGATTTTAACAATAGTGATAAAACCTCATGAATGAATTAAACCAGATTTTAGATTGTAAAAATTAGATTTTATTAAATTCAAAGAATTCTATTAATAATAAATTAGGCCAGGCACAGTGACTCATTTCTGTAATCCCAGTACTTTGAGAGGCTGAGGCGGGAGGATCACTTGAGGCCAAGAGATTGAGACCAGCCTGGGCTAATAGCATCTCCACACAAAATTGCAAAATTATCCAGATGTAGCTACATGTAACTACATGTACTACAGGTAGCTCATGCCTGTAGTCCTAGCTACTTGAGAGGCTGAGGCAGGCGGATTGCTTGTGCCCAGAAAGTCGATGTTGCAGTGACCTATGATGGTTCCACTGCACTCCAGCCAGGACAACAAAGTGAGATCCTGTCTCTAAAAAATAAATTAATGAATAAAATAATATAATAAATTAAATTAAATCTATACTTTTTTTAGCTTTAGTGTTTTACTGGAATTGATTTTTTATTTGTGGAAAACTAAATTTTCTAAGTTGATTTTTGGCACCAAATACATATATATATATATATATATACACACATATACACATAGGCACACACATATATTTTAAGGTATACATTGCTAAGAAAAATCTTGCTATATAAAATTCAATCTCTCTACAATATATTATAGAATACTAAGAAAACTCAGGAGTTTTTCTTTTTCTTTTCTTTTAGAGACAGGGTCTTGCTATGTCCCTCAGGCTGGAGTACAGTGATGCAATCACTGTAACCTGGAGCTCCTGGGCTCAAGTGATGCCTCTGCCTTGGCCTCCCAAGGCACTGGGCATATAGGTGCATGGCACTATGCCTAGCTTAGTTCAGGAGCTTTGAACAGAGAATCTGAAGACTCAGCTTTGTGATACAGCTCAGGCATTTAATAACCCTGTGACTTTGGAAAAGTCAGTTAGACTCTCTAAGATGATATATTTGCAAGACCATTGTAGCAATAATACTGACCAATATAAAGAAAATTATTTTTTAAATTTAAAGTTAATACAAACTTAAAAGTATTTTTCTTCTATTATGGCTTGGTTAAAAAATGAATTAAAAAATAAATTGAAAATTGGCTTAAAAACTCTCAACTGTTACAAAAACACTCTACTCAAGTACTAACCACTATAGCAACAATCTGGTGAGAAAGGAATCACTGCCAGGTAGTGAGACCTCTGAAGATCGATGTATAAAGCTGATAAGTCAAGCTCTTACACTTGAAGGGCTTCCAAGGCAATGCCCTAGAACCCAAAAAGCCCTTCAAGGTGGGTTTGGAAGTCGTCCTTAAATGAATGTAATATTTTATGTTTTTATGTAAAAGTGATAGATACTGACTCCATCAGAATCTAATAACTTCTAAAAATTTACTTTAAAAATTATCAGCCTAAAGATACCCAAATATAATAAAATGATGATTTTTTTAAATTCAAACTTGTGCTGTTTCCTAATTGTCAATTATGCTGCTAAAACTCTTTAATCTCAACTCACCATAACTGCAATGTATTTCTTTATTTTCATTCTTAATTTGTAGAACTGCAACTTAAAAAAAAAAAAAGAAATGTAAATTTAAAATAAAAACCATTAATCAAATTTTTTAAATATACATTCAGCTATCAAATTAGATAATTTAATAAAACATTTTTAACTTTTATTATACCAGTGAACATATCTAAGTAAAACTGAAAACTATAATAAAAGAAGTTATTTTATTCAAAGCTCAGAAGAATGATTACTTCAAATAGAAAAACATTAAGGGAGAAAATGATGGCTTAAATGCCATTTATTGCCTGAAGTTAATCAATCAAGATTCCTCACAGGTTCCATATCCTATAACTATAGTTTCTCAAATCATTAGAATTATAGAAGGTCCATTCAGTTGGTCTCACTAACATTTACTCTACGTTTTTTTAATAAATATTTAAATACAAATATTTATTTTAAAAACTCCTTAATAAATATTTATGAAACAAATAAATGAACAAAACACACAGAGTGGTTAAATCTTCATTTATAGAGGAAAAAACTGGTGGGCAAATGAAAGGTAGTTTCTCCCAGTTCTTCATTGCACCTACTGATTCATTCTATTGAATCAGTGATTCTCAAACTCTAGCCTTAGAATCATCAGAAGGGCTTATTAAAACACAAATTGCTAGGTCTCAACCCCAGAGATAGTGGGTTGAGTAAATCTGAATTGCTAAGTTTTCCAGGTGATTCTGGGGAGACAGGGATACACATTGAAAACCACTGTATTGGGTTAAATCCTGTTTCATAATAGAAAATCTTTGAACTAAAAAAAATTAAAGACATATGGGTGAATATTTCTTTTCATTTTTTCTTTTTAAACTTAGAAGTATTGTTTTCCCTTGGAAAAAAAAAAAAAAAGCTTAGCTGTCCTTTGGAAGGAAAAAAAGAAAAAATTGAGATAACCCAAAGAGGAAAAATAAAAATCACCATTAATTTTTCTTGAGGTTCATGGTGAGGTAGTCAATTGTTAGGTTTAATAATAGATCATAAACAACTTTCATGTCATAAATATTCTTTCACAACATAAGAATGGGTTTACAATGTTTTATTTGATTACTCTAGCTTAATTTGTGTGTCCAGTCCACTCTTACTGCAATAGTAATAAATTCTATTTTTATTGATAATTTATGTAATTAAATTTTGTATACATTATTTCATTAAAATAAATATCTAGAAGTAAAATTTCTGATCTCTAAAAATAGCTTTTAAAGCTTTTCTTATATTTTGTTAAGTGGCCCCTTAATAGAGGTTGTTCTAATTTATACATTCACTAGCACAATACTTATTTCCCTACACTCTCCCCACTCTACTATGTTTTTGAAGTTTTACTTTTAATTGACACATTATTCTGGGGTATAGTGAAAAATATTTCAATACATGTATACATTGTATAATGATTAAATCTTGCTAACTACCATATCCATCACATCAAACATTTATCGTTATTTGTGGTGAGATCATTCAAAATCCTCTCTTCCAGCTATTTAAAAATATAAATTGGTTAATGATAGTCATCTGATTGTTTAATAGATCAAAAGAATTTTTTCTCCTATCGAACCATAGCCAATCTCTGGCCATCTTCTTCCCTCCCTATCCTCTCTGTCCTCTAGTAACTACTATTCTACCCTCTATGAGAGCATAAAACTGGTAACCTCTCTTTATTCTGTGAGATCAAATGTTTTCAATCCCACATGTGAGTGAAAGTATGGGGTTTTTATCTTTTTGTGCCTGGCTTATTTCACTTAACATTCTCCAGGATTATCTATGTCACAAACTGACAAATAACAGAATTTCTTTCTCTTTTTGGCTGAACAGTATTCCATTGTGTGTGTGTGTATATATATATATATATATATATATATATATATATACCCCCATTGTCTTTACCCATTTATTCACTGATGAACACTTAGGATGATTCTATACCTTGAATATTATGTGTAGTGCTGCAGCTAACATGGGAGTACAAATATCTCTTTAACATACTCATTTCCAGTAGTGGGATTGCTGGATTCCCACTCTATTATTTTTTTTTTAATTCTTTCCAAATTTGAGGGATAATAGCATTTTCTCATTTAATTTTCATTTTTGATTGCTAATGAGGTGAAATATTTTACATTTTTTGCGAGGAAATACTTATTTTTATGATGAAACACATGGGAATATATATATATATAATATTTACCTTTTTTATTTTCTGTTGCATCAAATGGCACTTGTGGTTTTTCAATGTTTTTATCCTCTGTGAAAGAATTCCTGCAAATGCAATGCCAAACAACTCTGGATGAATGAAATGAACAAAACACATGAAAATTATATCTAACACACTATCTTTTCTTCTGTATGGGCACAGTTACTTTGATGAACACAAAAACATTTTCTGCATTTCAGTCCTCAAAACTGGCAATCTACCCTCCAATGAAGTAGGTGGAAATCTCATCATCCCTAATCAGTGGAAGCACATTTGAAGAAAACCAGGGTAAAACGTCACTCTTCAGTCCAAATCCAAGGAATCTCAGATAGCTTGGGTCCAATAGAAGTGATTCAAGAATACACATTCTTATTGGAAATCTGTTTGGCTATAGTTAAACTATTTTGGAGCAAAAAGTCTTAGAAGTACTGAGACAGCCTGAGAAGAACATACATTTAATTGAAGAAATGTAAGTGTACTATTCAGAAAATGACCTATGTCTTGCCAAGTCTTCTACCCTTAAACTGTAGTGAATCATAAGGGTTATATTCCGGTGTGTTCACGTCATTTTCTGTGTTGTATAACTAACTAAATACTTTGCCAGACTGCCCTTTAAGTCCTCAAATTTGAGACCAAAATAATTTAAATTGCAGACAGAAAAACTGCTGGTGCAGATGATAAAAAACACCAGGCATGAACATCTGCAGGCCCCTGACAAGACTTTTCTGTGCTGGTGCAAATCTCTGTTTCCACCCCAGCACAACAGAGATAACAATGTTTATCTTACTTCACAGGGATGCTATGAAAGTTAAATACAATTTTATGCGTTAAATAACATTTTAGAAATATGTATTGTCCCAGATATTGTGCTGGGTACTGTAATGGAAAAGAGATGAATAAGACATATTCAATACCTTCCAAATGTAAACATCAGCTAAGAAATTTAAAAGCATCAAGGAATTAAAATTGTTGCTAATGGTGGAAACCATGATAATTTTTTGCATTTTTATTTTAAAAACTGTTTATTCCAGGTGACTCACAAAAGACACAACCCTGAAATGCACAGAAACTAAAGTTTGGAAAGGTTACTATCTTAATACAATGAGACACCTGTATGTAAAGGCATCCTGCAGTGATTTTCTACATAATTTTGTGAATAAATTGTTTCATCCAGGTGGATTTTTATTGAAAGCATTTCCTTAGAGCAAAGTACAATGCAACTTTATTTCTAGTAAGGTAAAATTAGCACATGGTGCACAATGTTGATCTTAAGATTTTCATTCTGTTCAGATTTACACTAATTCTTTTGAGATCTCTGGATTTTGGGCCTCAGAACACATATATAACAGTTAACTAGTACCGTAATGCTTTTCTGACTTTATCTCTTTTCGCCTCACTGCGACAAGAGGATGGTCTTTACTTAGAAGGAAAGATGCAGTCGTTGAACACAGGTAGTGTACAACTATGAAGCTGACATTGTCTATAGAAAAAATTGAGGTAACCATTGGGAACATAAGGACAATGATGACCTCCCTATCTACACGATGTGCTGGACCATGGATGAAAAGGCCAGGGTCCTAGTTCCAACTCTATTACTATTAGCTTTGTAACCTGAGCAAATGACCCATCTTCTCAGCACTTCATTTTGTCATTTGGAAAATGTATATAACATGCACCCTCATTGCAATATGGCATGAATGATAAATAAATATATATATACGCTCACTGGTAACCTTGAAGAGAATTAGATTTGGACATTTTTTTATTGAATGCAAGTGAAATTAGCCATATACAAATTGCTTGTTGAAAACATAGTAAGGTTTGCTTATCTCACTGTTAACTTAGATAAACATTTCAAAATTGTCTTGCTTTTCCCATTAAAAATATAAAAACATTACCCTCACTATAGAAGCTAAAATGATCATTGAATAGAAACATAGAAAGAAAAGCATATTGATATTTCCTACCTATTCTTGCTATAGTGTATCAGGTGCCATGTAGCAAATGAAAGTTATTTTTATGTAATCATATCGAAATATACATGGTTTGTAGTATAATGTATACTTTGCAGATAAGAAACTGAGTCTCAGAGCAGTCCAAACCTTGTCTTCATAAACTAAAGTTGGGATTTTTGAATCTAGTCTCTATAATTCAAAAATGTCCTCACCCTGTCTAACTATACTCAACACTGACCATTAGTAAATTTTATTATTGGAAGAAAAGATTTCAATCTTCTAAATTTAAGATCAGAACACTGCTTAATCTTACAACATATGTGGAGCTTGAGAAAAATCTGCTGGGGAACAAACTTTTCAAACTTTGAGTATCCTGAGGGAACTTCCTCAAAGTTAAAAATGATACTTTTAAATAGCTTCCTTTGGAAATCAAGTCTGTTTTTCGCCCATCTATAATAAACGAGGCAGTCTTAGATTATTTGAGTGACTGTGAAGTACAAACAAAGGGTCTCTGAGGTATGTTATTTGAAACCTAATATTCAAACACATAAAAAATCTTCTGCTGAGCCTACTACTTCCAGGTATTGAGGAAATAAGACGAACTTCTTTAAGTTGCAGCAATTAAAGGGAACTCTGCTCCTGGGAGATGTCCTAAGAATTCTTGAAATACATGATTATTGAAATTTTTGAAACATAAAAAATTCAAATTTTTGAATTTTAAAAATAAAGTTTTTATAGGCCTGTTTTCACTATATCCTGAGCAGAAAGAAGTGAAGTGTAAGTCAATAGAACGGAAGCCATTCCCTAGGGTGACTGCAAAAGACTTTAATGATTATGTCAGGGCCATTTAGTCTTTCATCTCCCTAGGAGGTTTAGGTTTACTTCTGTTTTGCTGCCAGTAGAAAAGGCAAATACTCCCGCAATTCAATCCATATAAAACAGAAGCAGACAAACCCTTAGGTGTTGTCCCTTTTCCCTAACTAATGGAGGTAAAATTTTATCTGTCTCAGCTCTCATTCCCTAATTACTATCTCTCATTAGAATGGAAGTGAAGGTGGGAAACTTTTATCTGAGCCAAATATTTTCCTCTGAGATTCTACCTTCAAAAAACAAAACAAAACAACAGCAAAAAAACAAAAGTTCTATCTTCTAAAATCAAAATAGGAATAAATTGTGAAAAAGACAGGACATATGTATATACATTCAACGGGTTTTGCTCAGAAAAAAGTCACACCTTAAAAATCCTTCTAAATAAATAATATTACCGTATCAAGCTCTGATAATGGTTTGTAAAACAAATCTCACCTAATACTTTTTGTCTAATAGTCCCACAATTCAAGAATATATGTCACAAAAGGAAACTAGATTGAAACTTTCAATTCTAAACATTAAGTGGAGTCAAGTCTTGTTGATTTAAAAAAACTGTTGGATTCATTTTTATTACAGTGTTTAAAGACCACTAGAATCATTATGGTTTCAATGTTTAAAGACATTTATTTTCCAGAGCATGGAAATTTGGACACACTTTTTTTGTCATTGTTGCTTGTGTTAACATAGGCAAAGCCTTTTGAAATCGATCTGTAGACTAGAGATTTTTTGGATTGTACAATTCAAACTTGTGGGTATCTTACCATTCTAGTGGATGTAGCTGTGTCTTTTTATTCATGAACTGAAATTGTTCAAATACATTTAAAAGAGACCAGTATTGGGTCAGGACTGAGCCAGGTTTTCCCACAGGATTTGCCATATCATAAAATTCGTGCATCAGTGACTGAATCCCAGGAGTAGTCGATGGGAAGAGCTGAGCACATAAAACATCATTATAAGTTATGGAAAACAAATTATAATGCAGTATTACTATGAACAACTTTATACTTATTTATTTAAGAAATCAAATATTTGTTAAAAATCCATTGGTCAGTACCACAAATTAGTTTACTGTGAAGTTTTTGGTATAAATATCACTTTTTTATAAGAAGCTAATTTTGTTGGTGATCATATTTCCAAATAGGACTAATTTTTTTTTCAGTTAATATAAGTGGATTTCTCTTTCCCATTACAGATACCTGAAGACACCTGAATAAAAAAGTTCCACAGTAGGAAGAATGAGAAAGCCTCTTAGGTTATAAGTGAATTATGTCAGAGTGAGAAATATTAATCTTCCCCTCTTGCCCCACAGAGAAAAATCTGTGGTTATCTCCTTTCTACTATGAGAACCAGGAAATTGGAATTTTCTCTTTCTCTTGCAAAATAATTATTTAGTTATTCCGCAAGTTATGGTGAGAGATGTTCTCCATATTCACAATATCTAAAGTTATAAATTCTTGAGGAGTGAGGCCAGGTCCCTTTTATTTTATTTTTATAGTATTAAGTCAAACTGTTGTGAATGTAATACTTACTATATTTAAAATAGTTAAAATGATATTGTGTCAACTCAATTATCTTTGGGGAAATTAGCTTACTTTGAATCCTTTAAAATTTGGGAGTAAATTAGAAAAACAAGTATCAAACACTCATTAATTAACTTAGTAAGTTGATTAAACTCATCAAGTAGTGTATGTGTGTGTGTGTGTGTGTGTATATATATATATATGTATGTATATGTATATTACATATATATATATGTGTATATATATATATGTATGTATATGTATATTACATATATATATATATATATATATATATATACTTTTCAAAAGTAAAATAAATACTTGAGTGAAACATCAGGGTAATAATAAATTATTAATGACTAAGAATGTTATTTTAAAAAGATATTTCATATGAACAAATCTTAGGTAGAAAAATACAAATTCACTTTATTCTATATAAGTATCAGAACGGGAAAGAAAACAAGTACTGAACATGCATTTTGTATGCAACAAATTATCCTTTGATATTGACCAAGGAATTAACAAAACCCAAGAAAATACATAAGAGAGAAAATAAATGCCTTTTTAAAAAGATATAAACCAGTAAAAGTTATAATTATTTACATTCTCTTCCTTTGAAGTTTGATATAGAGTTATAAGAAATTAAGGTTTAGGCACTTTTCTAAAACATTTTTAAAAATATATTTGATTTTACAAAAACAAAAAGGGTATAATAAGCAGAAATAACAAGGGTATAATAAGCAGAAATAACCTTTGGTTTCATGTAAATGTTCTGAAGCTAAAAGTAAAACTTCTTCAGAAAAATGTTGACATTTTCCCCTTGAGAACTGTCAAATACTGGCAGCTATGCTAATCCCATATTCTTTTTCCTTTAATAAGTCACATATTGTTTAAAACTCTTAAAGTAATGCATATAAATCTTGCTTATTTTGCTACTTAGATCTCTGAAAAGAAGAAAGTAGCTTGTAAAGATTTCTATTTCTTAATAGTTTGATGTCAAAATCAGGTAGCTTACAGTGATCTACTCTAATCTCAGTCATCAAGAAGAATCAAATGTCACTTTTGCTTTACCAGCTGGAATTGTCCCAGACTTCCAAGTTCCTTTATGAAAGTCAGAATTGAGTTAATTTCTTCTAAGGACAGACACTGATTTAGTTCCTTTTGATAGTTTTCACCCTATATTGGTGGGAGGGAGAAAAATTTAGCAACTGTTAAAAAGTCAAACCATGTTCAACCCAATTACCTCCCATTTCTTAAGCAACTTCAACTTATCACAGTGGTGTCTGAATATAAGAAAACTTCATACTTGACGGGGAGGTCCTGGATAAAATAGCTCAATGATGCTTTGGTAGTAAGGTTGGGGAGATGTTAACATGTAATAAAAATCAATCAATGTTATTTTGAAGCACTATGCCCTATTCATTGGCATTCACCCTAACATGACAATAGATGTGGATGCTTAAGCAAAATTAGTATTATAACTCAAGTCCTCTGATGTCAATCTGGAGCACTTGCTGCTCTTCTAGACTACCTCCAAAAAGTTCTAACATTCCTTTCAAAGTACTCTACAATACATGTAACAAACCTGCACATGTACCTTCTGAACTTACAAGTTGAAAGGAAAAATCAAAAAATAAAAAAGTATTATATAGTATATAATACATATTATTCATAATTTCCACAACATTTCATAATTCCAGCACTTTGGGAGTCTGAGGCAAGTGGATCATGAGATCAGAAATTTGAGACCAGCCTGGCCAATATGGGGAAACCCATCTCTACTAAAAATACAAAAATTAGTCAGGTGTTGTGGTAACATGCGCCTGTTGTCCCAGCTACTCAGGAGGCTGAGGCAGAAGAATCACTTGAACCCAGGAGGCGGAGGTTGCAGTGAGCTGAGAAGGTGCCACTGCACTCCAGCCTGGGCAGCAGAGCAAGACTCTGTCTCAAAAAAAAAANAAAAAAAAAAAAAAAAAAGAAAGAAAAGAAAAGAAAAAGAAAGAAAGAAAAGAAAGAAATTATGAACATTTTACTTAATTTTCAACCCATAATTTCATCATAATCAGTCACTTGCATACTTAGTTGACATAAAAATAATATTGATCCTGAGGTGAGAAAAAAATTAAGAAGTGTGATATAATAGATGCCAATTAATCTCAAGTGAATTATTAAGTTGCTGAAATTGCACAATAAAAAGAATGCCACCTTCGAAGGAATGACTTGAAAAAGTACTTATCAGTACACAAATATGCGCTTACCTTGAATACATCTGATCTATAAAGTTTCTGAAATATCTCAGAAAACAAGGAAAGTGATGATTCATTAGAAAAGAGAAAATTGAAAGTGTCATTTAATAAGAATTCTTCTGTATTTTGGTCCTCAAAATCCATATTATCATTATCTTGAAAATTTAAATGCTCATGTACCTTTGAAAGAACAAAAGCACAGCAAATATTATTCATTGATTTACTTTTAAGACAATGGAATTACTTCTAAGACATGATTTATTTCCTGTTGGATTATAGATCAGAACTGACATCTAGTGGTCCTTTTGGAGGTCAACAGTTTTATAAATGTGAATAATGTTTTTTTAAAGATACAATTTAAAAACAATTATTTAATGTACAGTATAAGAAATTTAACTAATACATTATAAAATCGCATTAGCTTACCTTAGTACCTTTTATAGTGGAAGAATATGCTTTCATTCAAGATGGTACATAACTTTTTTTCTGAACAGATTTTAAAAAGCATAATACAAACTATTAAATATGCATGCAAAATAATGAAAAAATGACTATTAAAAGGTGTCATTTAATAAAGTTTTACATTTTTATGCCAAAATCTTGGAACTATTTAACTAAATGTCTGAACCACCTATAATGTAATTGGTTTACCTGTATAATAGTTTGAAAACATCTAAATGTTATATGAAGTTGAACTCTAGTTACACATAATTTTATTTTGCCCTTCTTCCTTTTTTCCCACCCCATATCCCTAGGTACAACTTTCTATAGACTAATTTAATAAATTATTTTTAATCTTTTTGTCACTGAGTGCTATGTTAGAGGAAAAAAAATATGTTGGGGGAGATGGTCTGAATGACTGTATTTAACATGAGAGGAAGGAAAAGAATCAAAATGTACAAAAACACTTCATCTACACATAGTATCTATAACAAAAAAATTTCAAAAATTCCCATTACTTTTAAAATTAAATATAAACCAATTTTAAACTAAATATCTATATATAAAAAATAAAAGTTATCTTTTTATAACCTCATGTAAATACACCAGATAATCTGTTACTTTCTATTATCTGCACTTCCTGTTCTCTCCATTAATGCACACTTGACTTCATACCACATTTATTTCACAAATAGTACTTGAACCATAGAAAAATTCATGTTTGTTTTACAGAGACACATAGGCAGGATTGGACTCATAGACTCTCTACATACTAGTTAATTCTCTGAACCACAGTGAATATAAGCCTACAGTGACTTTTGCAAATTGCTATTTATTGACTGGTTACTATGAGTGAAAACAACAACACACACTGATCTTTCACCACAAGGAAGAAACCCACACCACTTATGAGGCCTTTGGCATACTGACCTGGAGCACTACAGGGTACATGAAACTGCCATAACCAATATCAAAAGTTAGAAGTTGAAAACAGAATCTGCATCTAAAATGAAAACACAAGGCAACATAAAACTAAAGACACATGCACACATATGTTTATTGCAGCACTTTTTATAATAGCAAAGACTTGGAACCAACCCACATGTCCATCAATGATAGATGGCATAAAGAAAATGTAGCACACATACACCATGGAATACTATGCAGCCATACAAAAGAATGAATTCGTGTCCTTTGCAGGGACATAGATGAAGCTGGAAATCATCATTCCCAGCAAACTAACACAGGAACAGAAAATCAAACACTGCATGCTCTCATTCATAACTGGGAGTTGAACAATGGGAACACATGGACACAGGGAGGAGAACATCACACACCAGGGCCTGTTGTGGGTGGGGGGGCAAGAGGAGAAAGAGCATTAGGACAAATAATGCATGTGGGGCTTAAAACCTAGATGATGGATTGATATGTGTAGCAAGCCACCATGACACAGGTATACCTATGTAATAAACCTGCACGTTCTTCACAGGTATCCCAGAACTTAAAGTAAAATGATAACAAAAAACTATATTCTCTTTGGTATTTACTTTTATTTAGTATCATATTAATAATTATATAGTTAAATTTCAACATGTCTACTAATTAAAAAGAACAATGGCTTCGATAATGTAAAATTACATGTGATTAATTTTTGGATTTGGATTCTGTTTTATTTCTTGCAGAAAATAAAATTATACCAAAATATTCATAACACATTAAGCAATAAAGTAATTCCATGGAAACCTAAATATGAAGAAAATTCTCCTACTCCTACATGCCAGGCACTTATTCACGTATAAATTATGATAAGGTTTAAATTGATGTTCTTCTCTTGCTTTTCAACATACTAGACTTAACATTTCCTTAGAACAAAGGCAGTAAGTTACATTCAAGTAAATAGATATGGGAATAGGAGTTATTGAATTTTCTTAATAAAGTTTTTCATTTTCTCCTCTGTATTATAAAATCAGTGGAATGTTTGAGAACAAAATTTATTATGTACAAGTAAAATTACACCTAGTCAATGCTAAGCATCTATGATAGAAATAGTTGTGCTTGAAAAAAACTGCAATTTAAAGATTAACTTTTAAAATGTGTACTTTACTTCTTATCACCACTACTTAGATACTATTGAGTCTGTTATATGTTCTAAAGTTTTGGGATCTGTAAATATGGCCAAATATGTTTAGAAGATTAGATTTGTATATTGACATAAAATTTTGCAAGTACCACCTACTTATGATAATTAAGATATATTTCCACCAACAAGTTTTAGAAGATAGATTTCTTTCTTTATTGTCTTTTCTTTTTTTTAATTAAAATTTGTTTTTACCTATGAAAGGTCTTTGGCCCCAGAGTAGATGTTTCACTGAATACTTCAGCTGCTAGCAGGAGT
Source organism: Cebus imitator (assembly GCF_001604975.1). Taxonomy (NCBI): domain Eukaryota; kingdom Metazoa; phylum Chordata; class Mammalia; order Primates; family Cebidae; genus Cebus; species Cebus imitator. The sequence continues at coordinate 423,322 of NW_016107823.1, read as the reverse complement.
TTGCCAATTGCATCCTTCATAATATCAAAAGCCTGATGAGGTGAACTGGCTCTCAGGAATGTCTCAAAAAATGTTTGCAGCTGTGAACAAAGTAAAGGATTCATGTGTTAAAACAACAGCCTCAGTTTGTCTATCATTTCCAAGGTCACCAATTTGAAGGATTCCTCTAGGTTATCTCTACTTGTCACACCCAAACCTCCCCCCCAAATCAGAAAGGTTGGTAATCTAAGATATAGGTATACTGAAAGAGAAAGGTTTAAATATCTTGTAATTTACATTTCTTTGGAAGTGCATCTCCATTTTATTTTCCTCATTTCACAGCATCTAATCATGGAAAATGCAAGCCTCGTCATCAGAACTCTAAAGTTTAATTTGTAACTCTACTAAGTAGGTGAGCTGGACTTGTCTCTTACTTCTCCGAATCTTTGTGTCCTTCTTTTTAAATTGGGATTAATATCTACCAACAAGAGAGATGTGAAGCCAAATTGAAGAAAATATATTTGAAAGCCCTGTCAAAGTGTGAAATTCAAATGTTAGTTTATTATTATTTTCTGTGCCTATTGGAACAAAAATAAATGTATCAAAGTTGCTTCTTCCTCATGTCATTATTCTGTGCAAGATCTAGCCAATCAGAGAAGAAACTGAGAGAATCCCAGTGTCCTGCTGATGTTTTAATAATTAATTATTTCATGTGGATAGAGGGTATAGGGCAGTATTACAAAAAAAGGGGAAATGAAGCTGAATTGTGTCAGCTTAAAAACACAATTGTTAGTATCACAAATAGCTGGTTTTATTTGCTTAAATATTAAAATGATAAAAATAAAACTTCTTGAGGATGCTTCATATAAAGTTCAACTGAGTATTTTTTTAAGTATAAAAGTATCTCATATTGATTCATAAGCTTTCTCTGTGTAAACACACTCTTTTAAAGATAAAGAACAAAAAATATTTTTTGAAAAAACATGCAGCAGGTATTCTATTAATATTTTTTGGAAAAACAGACTAACTTTATCCAAACTACACAGGATTGCAAAGTGAAAAACTTTTGTTGCTGTGATAAAGAAGGACAAATATTGGCCTGAATTGCCTGTGGAAAACGGTAAATATGTCTTCTCAATGCAAGCAAAATTCCCTCAAGATAAACGAATACTGGCTTCATAAACTTTTCCAGCTGAAAAACAGAAACCTAATAAGATTACACATAGAGACTCTAAGAATGCATCATTAGTATTTGGCAATTGGGATGTTTTTCCATTTTACTTAGGAAAATAAATGTAATAATTGTATGATTAAAAGAAAACAAATTATTGCTAACACTAAAAATGTTAACACCCTTGATTCAAAACAGAGTAACATTATGTTTTTCCCAGTAACTCATCATATTTCACTAATTTCACCATATCATGTAGAAAGGGTTATTTGTGACATTGCATTTTCTTATTTTAATGTTACCTGAATATCATAGAGGTTAAGGCTAATAATATATGAAAGTTGGAAACGTCTATGTAGCAGATAAGTAAGATTAATTATCAGATTATATCTCCATGAGGAAGAATAATTAGTAAATTAATGTCTTAGGGTTGCACTTATTTCTCTAAAATGAAAATGATTTCTTAATTTCTTACTGTAACAGTAAGCATTTAAATATCGAATGCCATTCCACTCAAATTTTAATGAGAACTCTAGCCTTTAGAAAGCCCTGTATTCTTTGTTGTGGGGGACAAGTTGCACAGCACATAGATATTACCTCTATACACTCTAGAGGTAAAACGGTCCAGGTTTAACTTTGGTTTTGTGCCAAAGTTGTGAGACCTTATGGGATTAATAGCAGCACCTACTTTATGGAAGTATTGCTGAGATTAAATGAGAGAATGTATGTAAGGAATTTCACCACTCAGCACATCCATAGTCAGTACATGTCAGCTCCTTTTATTTTTTTATTAATTAAAACAAGACAGCTGGGCATGATAGCTCACATCTGTAATCCCAGAACTTCAGGTGGCCAAGGTGGACGGATCATCTGAGGTCAGGAGCTCTCCAGCCTGACCAACATGGAGAAACCCCACCTCTACTAAAAATACAAAAATTAGTTGGGAATGGTGGTGCACATCTGTAATCCCAGCTACTCAGGAGGCTGAGGCAGAAGAATCACTTGAACCCAGGAGGCAGAGGTTACAGTAAATAAGCCAAGATCATGCCAATGCACTGTAGCCTGAGTGACAGAGCAGGACTCTGTCAAAAAAAAAAAAAAAAAAAAAAAAAAAAAAAAAAAAAAAAAAGACGAAAAAAAAAAAAAAAAAAAAAAAAAAAAAAGTTCTGGGAACAAAGCTGCTCTAAAAATAGTCTTTTAAGAAAACAAAACAAAGAAAAAGAAGTCCACAGCCACATAAAGGAGATTTCAATTAAAGTGGTTGTGGCACCTAGACTCTCCTAATCCAATTCAGATTTGTAATACTCACCAAAGAAAAACATTTTAAAACTATAAGGCATTCAATTTAAATGTTTTTAACTGGTCTTTCTCCCATTTCTCTAGGAACTCAGCCTGCTGAGAGAAGGTCTAACACCAACCAACAATCATGAAAGCAGAATTAGAACATAACTGCATTTCTAACCAGAACTGTGAAAAAAGAAGAAAGAAAATGGCCCTCAAAAAAGCAAGACTCAGAAACGAGCTACTTTTCTTTTTGTATTAGTTTCATTCCCAATCTTGTCTCTGCATTCCTTTCTCTCTCATTGCATGCATTTCAGTTTATGTAAGCCCTTCAATTAAAAAAAAAAAAAATCCAGATGAGTGTGATTTTCTCCTTTAAATTCATTTAGTATAGTGGAAAGCAAACTACATATGCCAAAAATGAAAGTAGAATCATACAAGTGCTTAATACGTATTTTTTAAAAATCATAAACTTTCAAAGTCTCCCAAAGAAGCCACAGATTTTATCAGTTCTTGTAACTAACTCACTTAGACTGAGTGAATCACTTTTTAGAGTTTCTGGTTACACTGCAATTTGTTACTCTAATTGTATTTCCTTGGTCATATTACATGAGTTCTGTGAGTCTCAGTGCAAAATGACAGAACTACACTCAATGATCTTATGAGACAACGTCAAATCTGAAATTATTTGATGTTAATTCCATTCGATTGCTGCCGGACCTGGACTATTTCACCCAGGCATTTCTTAACTCACAAATACCTGAAGGCTCACCTTCACCTTTGCTGCTTATTTAGAAAGGTCAAGCCATGAACTCAAATATTAAAGAGACTCCTTCTCCATATCAACACTTCTAATCAATGTTTTTGAATTAAATAAATGTGAGAATGTAAGTTTGCAAGGAAATCGATATATTAGAAGTAAAATAAAAATGAATAAAAGAACATCTTGAAACTTTTAACATGACATGAAACTGTTTTACAAACTATACATTTTCTTCCTTCAGTGTAAAAATGAAATACAAATTTAGTGCAAAATAAATTATATGAAGAATACCCTTGTAAGATCCTGGTCATAAAACCAGTCAGCTAACGCACCACCATTTGTGTGTACTTGTGTAAAATTCAAGCAGTAACTAGTAAAGTATTTACATTTTTACAACATTGATCCATTCAAGCAACTTATTCAAATATAAGTGGGTGAACTAAAATTATCAATTAATTAAAAATGGAAGGACAAGAGCAACAGAATGAACTTGAAAGTACATAGAAAAACTTCGATCATGTCTGATATCTTAAAATACTTCCAAGGTGCCCTTGTTAACCACTTCATTCCACCACATATTTTACAACACCTCCCATGTTATGTTCTGGGTTCCAGCTCATTATTTCTCTCCATCCTCCCATAAGACCTTGCTTTGGTGAACTGATCTCAATGTCAACGTGTCATTTGCTTCGTGTTAAACTTGCCGACCTTCTTGTTTGCTCTTTCTGCTAGACTGTGAGTTTTTTATTTTTATTTTTTGGTCAGAAACTGTCCCATTTTATCTTCTGGATTTCAGTGCCTAATGCCAAGTAAGTATTCAGTAAATACTGTTGAGTAAACAAAGTTATGACATTACAGAAACCTCAGATACCTTGATAAGAGAAATACCTTACTATAGTTTCTGGGTAACATCACTTTCCTCAGGACAGGATGTTTATCTCTTGTTCCCATCTCGTGAGAGAGGGAAAATATATACTTTTCTGGTGTCTTGTAATAAAACCTTCGAAGAATAGAAGCTTACAGCTATTTGACAGAATTTTAGAGATAAGAAGATTTAATCTATGAGTTAGAACAGAGGATGAAAGATTAACCAGTATTAGGGTTTTCAAAGTAATGTTCTTGACTGAGAAGCCATAGCAGAATGTCATGTTTAACAGCATTGTACCTTACTAAAGTATATCAGGGTTTCTCTCGATGTTTTTATGTGTGAGAGAACTTTTCATCTTCTCAGATGAAAGAATATTGCTACTTAAGTCAGATGAAGGAATATTGGTATGTAAAGTCATTTTGCACCAACGTCATATGAAAAGATGCTCACTATCACTATTCATTAGGGAAATGCAAATTAGAATCACAGTGAGATATTACCTCACACCCATTAGGATGGTGACTAACAGAAACAAAACAGAAAATAACAATCATTGGTGAGGATATTAAGAGACTGGAATTCTTGCAATTTGATGGTGGGAAAGTAACATGGTGCAGCCACTTGAATAGCAATTGGGGGTTCCTCAGAAAATGACAAATAGAACTACCATACAATCCAGCAATTCCACTTCTGGGTATATACTGAGCATAATTGAAAGCACCACTCTTAGCCAAGCTGACACTATGTGGCAGACACTGTGCATTTTACATACACTGCTTTGTTTGTATTCGGAGGAGCGCCATGAGTATGGTATTCATTATCCTTATTTTATTGATGAAGAAACTGGGGGTTGAGAATGCAAGGTACATGCCAAAGGTTATACAGCGGGGGCAAGCAACATGGGTGTTGAAGTCAATCTGCTTTGCTGCAAGGCCCCAGCATTACTTCTGCCCTGTGTTATTTTATTGTATTAGCTTTAGGAATGTGGATGGACCCTGAAATCCAGAAGAATGAATGATCTGTGTTTTCACTTTCATCGAAAATGTGTTTGGAGCTGATACAATTCTCAAGCACGTGCCTTTACACCCACACAATTAACAACAACTCAACAACTTGAGAATTTATGTAGCCTAATTACCTTTTGGAAAAACTAAGAATATTTTCTTGTATATTAAATCAAATTGCCTGGATCAAGAAAAAAATCATGTTAAGTCAAATGATTTAAGAATATAAATACTCTCATCATTTGTTTTATTCACTGAAAATTGGCTTGCTTCAGGGTAAACCACAGAAAACCAAATTGGCTGAACCTAAATTAGGATACTTTTACTCATTCCTTGTAATTAGATTAAAAACTCCAATATTTAAGTAAGTTTTCTGTTTCCAGTGACATGAATAATTTTATTCATTTGTACTTCTTAATAGCCCTAAACTTTATAGCATATATTAAACTTGGAAATTCAAAATGTAGATTCTATACAATTTAATCAGTTTCACAGCTGAAAACTTTAAACTCTCCCACAAGCATATAAGGGAATTGTTCAGAAGCAGAGTATAGAAATATAAAAGGCTGTGAATAGCATAAAAATCTAATTATTTGCTTTGAATGATAGACCCTTGATTGCATTATATTCAACCTTCTTAGAGAACTGGCAGGTTTTCTTTATTATTCCTTCTGGAATCTCTCAGTGGGATATAAAGGAGCAGAGAGATTTAACAGCAAAGAGCGAAAGCTATAGTTGTAAAGATTTTATCATTGAACTCTCTATGTATATGCCTGCTCATTTTCTTTATACAAATGCCATTGTTCCAGCAGGTCACAACTATTTCCATTAAAGTTAAAACGCAAGCCTTCTTTGAACTCCCAATAAAATAAGATCTGACAGCTCATTTGAAAACATTCCATCTTTTATTAATTATCTCGACTAGAAGATGGCATTGAAATCTGGTTATATGTGTACCAAGTAATATTTGTTGCAGGCAGTACAAAAATTTGCAAATAAAGGATTCATTTGGCAGAAAGATACCTATCTCATATCTGTAAATACTCTCAAATGAGTAAGAAAGTAAAAAGGAAAAATGTTTTCAATTTATATTCTGGATATTTCATGCAGGGTATCTAATTTAGGTCTTATTAAGTCTCCTGGTCAATCACAAAAGAAAAAGAAATGTATTCATGACAATGGGTTCTGGTTGTACAAAAAAGAAAATGATAGAACAATTTGCCCTAACTTTTAAGAGGCTGAGTGTTAAAGGCTGTTGAATCCATAGGAAATTTATGACAACTCTCTGCTGTTTCCTCACACCCTTCTCACGAATTACCTTACACCTCTCTCACGCAAAAGTTGTGATCCTTTTACATGCGATATTTTAAGTGGGTACTTAATTATGCATAATTTAAAGGTTCATTATTTAACATCTAGTTAAATATAATGCTAGATAGCCCAAATCCACGCCATCTCTTTGTGTCTTGAGTACTGACTACTGACTTCCCTGCCCACAATAATTTCTTTTTCTTTGCTGCCAGTCATCTTTATGAAGGACAGTTCCAGACATGTCAGTTCCCTGCTCATAAAGAACAGAAGTCCCCAACATTTACAGAAGGATATGAATCAACTGTAGCTGAACTTTTCTTGAACATTCCAAGTCAGCTTAAAAACCATAAGGTGCTAATTCATTCATGCTTGGAGGACATAACAGTTAATCAATAGACATTTACACACACACTTAATGTTTACCCATGCAATAGTAAAATAAACAGTAAACAGTAGAAGTGCCTTTGTCCTTTTTACTGTAAAGTGCGTTATTTTTATATGAGAACTCAAAAAGTGATACACGCAATTCTTAAGCTTTTTTAAAAATTTAAAAAAAAAAGTGTATTCCTTTGTCAATCTTCTGACATAGAGCCAAGGTCTTTTATATGACTACAGGTGAACTAATTAGAATTTCGAGTCATCTAACTTAACAGAAACCTCACCCATAGACATTGGCTTAACTGCAATTAAACCAAGAACACAAAGACACTTGCAAAGAAATCCCAGAGCAGAATCATTCTAGGTTTTACAGCTTCCCCCGCCCAACATTTTGAAAATTGTTATACCCACATTTAATTCATCTGAAATGTTTTAACTTGATTTTCCTATATTGACTATGTTATAAATATTCAGCTTTGCGTCTACAGAAACACGTCTGTCTCTTTTGCACTTTTAATTCAACAGTTTATCAAGGTAGACATAGAACTCAAGGGTGTAAGGGACAAGCTTGAAGGCAGCATCCTTGCCTCATGCATTGAGCTCTTGGGTTCAGCAGTCAATAAGCCTTACGCCAGGAATGCAGAGTAGTACTACAAGTTGTTAGTGGTAACTAAGGGAGATTTTATTCACTAGAGATCTGAGTCCTAATCCTAACCACATTTATTATCTCTGTCCTCTTCACTAAATCATGAATCTTTATTTCCTCATCCATAGAGTGGATATAAACATAATGACCTATCTCCCAGGTTTCATAAAAGTTTCAAATAAGGCCAGGTGCTCATGCCTGTAATCCCAGCATTCAGGAAGTCGAGGCAGGCGGATCACCGAGGACAATAGTTCGAGATCAGCCTGGCCAACATGGCAAAACCCCATCTCCACAAAAAAAAAACAAAAAAATTAGCTAGGCGTGGTGGCGCACACCTGTAGTCCCAGCTACTTGGGAGGCTGAGGCAGGAAAATCGCTTGAACTCAGAAGGCAGAGGTTGCAGTCAGCCTAGATCATGTCACTGCACTCCAGCCTGGGCAACAGAAAGAGACTCTATCTCAAAAAAAAAAAAAAAAAAAAAAAAAAAAAGATAAATGAAAAAAAAAAAAAAAAAAAAAAAAAAAAAAAAAAAAAAAGGTGTTAAATAAGCCTATGTCCAAGAATACATTTAGAAGTGTAAAATGACGGTAGTGTCACTTACATTTTACATTCCATAAAATTCAAGCTCTTCAGGTTTCATCTCCAGTATATCCTTATCTGGTCTAACCTACTCCACAAATCCTGTGTGTTTTTCTCTTCCTTCCTTCTCTATCCCTCTCACCTCAGGCCACCCTAGGATTCTCCCTGTTCTTACAGACATTCAAATTCTGGTCAAGTAAGGCAGTTCGTTTTACCTGCACGATTCATGTTGTCTTTGCAAAGCAAATGTAAACATCCCTCCTCATTTTTAAAGAAACCCTACTCATTCTTCTAAGCTCAGCTAAAATAACATCCGTTCTGTGAAACGTATTAACTTTCTCCAACCTGAATAATTTTCTCCTACTCTTCACTATCTCTGCAACTCTGAGTCATCCCTTGCATTCTGCCTTGTATTAGAGTTATTTATAAATACATATTTCTCCCCCACTAGAGAGTTCCTTGAAAGCAAAAACCATTATTTCTCTTTGAGTCTTTCTCTAGATGGCCCAGCACATAGTAGGAATTCCTAAACTGTTCTGGAGTACAACTGAGTTGAATTAGCTGTGAATGATTACTGAAGTATACTGAAGTATTCAATATTGCTTTTCTTTGAGTTGTTTTGGCTCCATGATCATATGAACAAACATATATGTGAGAAGACATTGATTAAATGTGGGTGAAATTATACTGTTTCTATACCTTACTTGATGAAGGACATAAACCATTAGAAACTTAATTCTCTTTTAGTAGAGAAGTCATCAGTCAAGATACTTGTACCCACTTCCTACTTCTCTTGTTTTCTCCTGCCCCGAATTTAAATATTTCCCTGTTCTCACATTTAAATTACATCCTGTCAAACCTGCTGGTAATCTGCCTTAACAAGAAAATCTTTCTTTTCATTAATGTGGCAGTTTGTAAAAAATGGTCACATATTCTTCCCTCCTTAGTAGGAATACCCCTTTGCAGTGTGACTTTGCAGCTTCTCACATCCAGTGGTGGAGTCTATTTTTTCACCCCTTGAATCTTGGCTTATTCATGCGATGTTCTTTGACCAATGAGACATTTAGCAAATGTGCTGCAAACTCCTTTTGCTTTTTAGGACTGCTGTAACAAATTACTGAAAGCTTGACAACTTAAAACAAGAGAAATTCATTCCCTTGCAGTTTTGGAGGCTAGAAATCCAAAAATCGAGATGTCCACGTGGCCACATTTCCTCTTAAAGCTCTTAGGGACAATTTATTCGCTGTCTCTTTCAGCTTCTCGTGGTTGTTGGCATTCCTTTGCTTGTGGGTGCAAAACTCCAATCTTGGTTTTCATCTTCACTCATGTGAAGATGCGAAGGTGTGTCTTCTCCTGTGTTTCTTCTCTTCTGTGTCAAATCTCTCTCTGACTTTCTCTTACAAGGACAGGCACAGGGCCCATCTGGATAATTTAGGAAGATCCTATGTTGATATCTTTAATTTAATTACATCTGCCAAGGCCTTTTGTCCAAATGAGGTAATATTCACTGGTTCTGGAGGTTAGGATATAGACATATCCTTTTGGGGGCAGCCATTCAATCTACTACACAAGCAAAAACTTGGAGAGGACTTGGCTTTTGGGGTTTGCTCTCTTGCTATTCTTGGGAATCCTGAAACTGCCACTGTGTGACAGAACACTGGGTGGACTGCAAGATGATGAGAGGCACATAGCCAAGTCATCCCAATCGCCCTAGCTGACACCCAGTCAATATTCAGGAGCATCAGTGAAGGCAGGCTAGACCACCCAGCCAAGCTTAGTCACCATCTGCCCATAGAGATGAGCAGCGTTGGTCCAGGCTACTTACAGAAACATTAGAAATAATAAATGTTTATTCAAAGTCACTAAGTTTGGAGGTGATTTGCCCTGCAAAAGTTGACTGATTCAATTTGCCTTTTATCATTGTTTAAATTTTGTCTTTATTTCTCCTCTTTTTGAAATGGAGCCTGTACCTCCCTCTCACAGGAACCTCTCATATGGAGGTGATCTAAGGATCTCATTTTTTTTATTATTATTATTTTTATTTTCAGTGCTTAGAATGCAACTTAAGGCTTGCTGCTTCTGATCTGAGTTCTTTGTTTAAAACTTCTCCAACTTCACTCTGGCTTCCATCCCAAACATTGAACAGATCGAACCCTTTTTAGGGTGAGCATTTTCCTAAGCATCTTCTTCTCATCTTATCTGAATACATCACACTGAACCACTCTACTATCCTTCAAGAGATTAGACTTGTGATTTGAGGCATCATCTGTTTGAAAATAACCCTTGATTTTATGGTGGCTGAGAAACAGGCACCTCTGCCAGGGAGGTTTTTATAGAAATGGGTACCTGGAGCTGTGGGAACCTCCCTGTCACACTAGGATGGGCAAACAGCTACAGTTATTCTTCTCTTTGTTTAGAAGTGGTAGGATACTTCTGTTGGAAGTAGGGGTTCCAGTGACTGGAGAGAAGAAAGGCAGAGAGAGGAAGTGAATGGGAAAAGAATCACCAAATTCTCCAGGAGAGAAATTTTCTGGTAGTGCCTTCAGTCAGGTTACAGAGCAAACAAGGCCTGAGAAGGGGCGGATGAGTAAGAACCAGCCTCAATAGGCAAGCTGCAGCATGAACAGGAACCTGTGTGCCTCTCCACCTCCTCATTTCACGTTTCTCTTTTCCACTACTCCTCCTGACTGACTGGTTGTCCCTCCATCTGATCTCTCAGTCAAAGGCACCACCATTCAAATAATGGCTGAAGACTCATCTTTGAACCCTCTCTCTTAGCCTCTCTCTCACCCCACCACCAATTATTCTTTCCACCTACAAATGTATCCACATTTCTCCTTTAGACTATCATCTTATCAACCTAGTTCAAGCCACCATCCTCCTCATCTGGACCCCTGAATGGCCTTGAAACTGGTTTCTCTGCCTCTGTTCACAATTCTCTTCCATCTGTCCTCCACACAGCAGTAGAATGGGCTTAAAAAGTAAATCAGGTTATGATAACCCCGTGTTCACTATCTTTTAGTGGCATCCCTTTGCCCATAGGAAAAAAGTTCCATTTATTACCTTTCCTATGAGTCTTGTATGATTGGACTCTTGCCTCTCTCTCAATCTCTCTACCACTCACCCTGTGTTCACATGTAACACAGTCAGTGTCTGTGGCATTCTGTGAATATGTGAAGACTCTCCTACCTTTGGAATTGTCCTTTTACTGGGAATATTTCACTGTCATCTCTTCAAATGGCACTTAGTCTCATCACAGAGCTACAGCTCAGATCTCACCTAATCAGGGCAATCTTTCTACCTCTCATAAAGTGGGCAGTCCAGATACTTCTTAGTCAACATCCATCCTGTTCACTTTGTTCTTAGATATAGTAAATATCTGTAACTATCTGAATTTATTTAAATGTATATAATTGATTATCTGTTTTTCACCTGTCATTCCTTACAAGAATAAACTTTGCAAAGGCAGGCACTTCGCCTAGTTTCCTGCTATGCTACTAGAGCTTAACATAACATTTAGCATATAGGAGGTAGCCGGTAAATATTTGTAGAAGGACTCAAAAGACAAACAGTTCCTATTTTACAGACATGAAAAATGGTTGATAGATGTTAGCAGATTTGTCTAAGGTCATACAGTTTTTACAAGGACCTTCCTACTACACATGCATCCCCAGACCTGTAGAAGTCATGGCTTGGGATGTTTCTTTCCTTTCCTGCATATCCAGTGCTATAGGTCTAATGCTGGTAATTTATTCCTCTCTCCTCTCTCCTTTAATGCAATTGGATATTTGCTTATTACTTGGCCTGAAAGGATGTCATCATTGTCCTGTTCATATTTTAAAGTCACATTTCTTTTTCCTTAACAGTAACTACTTGAAGGCATGAAAACGAAATATATTTCCTTAGCATAATATTTTTCTTCTGTGACTCCTGAGTTTAGAGTAATGTTTTCTCTCTGTGTGACTTGAATAAATATTCTTCATGTAGATAATCTGGGTAATCAAGCACAAAGAAAAATTCTTAGAATAACTTCTAATAGAAATTTCTACCAAAGCATTAGTTTGTAACAGTATGTTTTTTTAAACAGGTTACTGAGGCTGTGGTACCTGGAACTGTTAGATTCTAGAGACCACATATTAGGAAGCTGCTGTAGAGGGGATACATAGTGCATATGTATACACATATATATGTAAATGGAGGGGTGCTTGGGATTTCTACTCCTGTTTGAAGTCCCTTTCTCTAAATTTTAAAGACTTGCTTCATAGAGATTCTAAGAACTGCTTTTACAGGCTAGGAATAGGGAGTGAAAGGACAAATTGTTCTGAGACAAAGAGGATGGCGTGATGTGTACAGGAATGCTCTGTGTCAGTCAATGAGGCAATGAGAGAGTAACCACCTTATAGGCAGACGCTCTGTAGAGATATAACAAAAGCAGTGAAATATGTCTTTATATTGCAGAAGGTACAGGATACAAAGTATGTGTGAAGAATCCCAGCAAAGAATCCATTTCTGCTGCCTCAGTAGCACTCAGAGAAATAAAATGCAAATTTTCAGTTCTGTATCATAATATCAGGTCGTTTAGATAATTTAAAGGAATTCCAGTGAACAGTAGATCTGAGGTTTAGATTGTAATGAAACAGAAGTAACTCAAAAGATTCATGGATACAAGTAGTGCAGTCTTGCATGTTGAGTATATAATGCCAGTGCTAACTTTATAGTAATTTTAAAACTAATATTGTGCAGTAAGTTTAAAACTATGTATTATGAAATCTTCCCCCCCCCCCAAGAAAAAAGTTTAGGCCTTGATTTTGGGGCAATGGGACAGGGTGATGTTTTTGAGCTTGTGGTGACTGGCTTAGACTAGAGTTTTATGGAAATCAATCTGTTAATCACTTACATCCCTTACATAATTTGTTTGATCTAAAAATAGGACAGTGTAGTATGTTTACAAGTCATTTCTTCCAAGTAAATTCAATATTCCATAAAACGGTATCCTATATTTGTGTACTTTGCATATTTATACCATCCTCCTGTTCTACAGACAATCACATCTTATCTCCCACTGCCAGCCACATCCCTGAGACACCATAGGGAAGGTGAAGATCTGAGTCAATGGATTTGGTTGTATTGGGTGCCTGATCACCAGGGCTGCTTTTAACTCTGGTAAGGTGGATGTTGTCACCATTGATGATCCCTTCATTGACCTGAACTATATGGTCTACATGTTCCAGTATGATTCCACCCATGGCAAATTCCATGGCACCATCAAAGCTGAGAACGGGAAGCCTGTTATCAATGGAAATCCCATCACCATCTTCCAGGAGCGAGATATCTCCAAAATCAAGTGGGGCAATGGTGGTGCTGAGTACGTGGTGGAGTCCACTGGCGTCTTCACCACCATGGAGAAGGCTGGGGCTCACTTGCAGTGGGGAGCCAAAAGGGCTATCATCTCTGCCCCTTCTGCTGATGCCCCCATGTTTGTGATGGGCGTGAACCATGAGAAGTATGACAACAGCCTCCAGATCGTCATCAATGCCTCCTGCACCACCAACTGCTTAGCACCCCTGGCCAAGGTCATCCACGACAACTTTGGTATTGTGGAAGGACTCATGACCACAGTCCACGCCATTACTGCCACCCAGAAGACTATGGATGGCCCCTGCAGGATATTGTGGCATGATGGCCACGGGGCTCTCCAGTGAATCATCCCTGCCTCTACTGGTGCTTCCAAGGCTGTGGGCAAGGTCATCCCTGAGCTGAACAGGAAGCTCACTGGCATGGCCTTCTGGATCCCCACTGCCAAAGTGTCAGTGGTGGATCTGACCTGCCATCTGGAAAAACCTGCCAAATATGATGACATCAAGAAGGTGTGAAGCAGTCATTGGAAGGCCCCCTCAAGGGCATCCTGAACTACACTGAGCATCAGGTGATCTACTCTGACTTCAACAACGACATCCACTCTTCCACCTGGGTCTGGCATTGCCCTCATCGACCACTTTGTCATGCTCATTTCCTGGTATGAAAATGAGTGAGGCTACAGCAACAGGGTGGTGAACCTCATTCCCCACAATGCCTCCAAGAAGTAAGACCCCTGGACTACCAGCCCCAGCAAGAGCACAAGAGGAAGAGAGGCCCTCGCTGCTTGGCAGTCCCTGCCACACTGAGTCCCCCACCACACTGAATCACCCCTCCTCTCAGTTTCCATGCAGACCCCTTGAAGAGGGAGGGTACTAAGGAGCCCCACCTTGTCATGTACCATCAATAAAGTCCCCTGTGCGCAGTCAAAAATCAATCAGACAAACAAACAAAACAAAAAATCACGAATTTCCTTATATTAAATAAATCATTAAAAAATGCACATTTCTTCACTTAAAGGTATACTCACAAGTTTATGACTGATAGGCTTAACTTTTCCCTAGAAAAAATTAAGATTATTATATTTTAGATGAATTTGACCTGGAGGAATGAAGTTTCTTAACATATAGTCATCTGGGTGATACCATTCTTTAATAGTGCTGTGTATTAACTTTTAGAAAATATTCTTAAGTGATAAAAAGACAATGTCCAGTGGCTGACAAATGCTGAAATCATTCCAAATTAATTGCATGGGCTAGGTAATTTAAATTGTACTGAAGAATTATCATCATTCACAATATTTACTTAAAACATACCTTTTTAAAATCATAAGTGTGGGTTATAACTTTTAAAAATAAACATGTATAATCCTATGGGGAATAAAATGTCCATGCTTTCCTAAGCATTTTTGCCTTTTTTCCCTCTGATCCTTGGACAGCTCAGGTTATTTGTGCAATAGCAAAAAAAGACCACTTGGGGGCACTACCGTAATTGTTTTGCTCCATCTCATAGCTATGTAGGTTTCCTCAGTGAAAAAAGATTCCCATTTATTCTAAATTTGAAACCACATTTTAATATATGGAAGGAAAAAGGCTGTATTTCATTTTAAACTTACAATGAATAAATCACATAAGACAAATGCAAGTCAGATTTTCTCCTGAAGGGAGCAAAAGCCTGTCTCCCTTCAGCAGACAAATCAGTTTTACCTAGTTGGCACATTTGGGGATATTTTATTTTTAGAATTTGTCACAGCCTTTGAGACAGATCTCAAGGAATAAAGGATACTGTTAATGAAAATCTCAAAAATTATACACATTTAATAAGTTTCAACATGTACTGGTAAAAACTTACTTTTTTTCTATACCCAAAGTAGAAAAGTGTAAAAATCGTTTGTCTTCCCTATTAAGTACAAATTCTGTAATAAATTTAAACATTGAAGCAATTAATTTTTAGAGACACTTACTGCCATTATTTTCCTTGTTATTACTTTGCACTCACATACCATTTTGTAAAGCAGTTATTTTTATTACTAATTATTCTTTTCAGCAATTTGATGAGTGGAGTCTATTCTAACCCATTTCTCTCTCCCTGAATCTGTTGACTACTAGGTACTAAGACAGGCACTGAAGATTTATTTCCTACGTAAATAAACAATAAGCATAATCTCTTCTTTTAAGGATTTCAGAAATATTTAGGCAAGTAGATTTTTCCTCTTGGTTTTTGTTCTGTTGTTTGCTGACTCTATGTGACTTTTTTCCTTCCGGTATATTTTCCTGTCATCAGAAGATATTTAACATTACCACAGTGATGAAAAATTCAGTTAAGTCTTGTTGTTAAAGTCTTAGGGATAAAGATTTATACAATTAAATTCAATAGCCCTCTAGGTGGCTGTACAGATATGAAAACATTCAGGAAGATTGCAGGAAGTTTTGCCTTAATTCATGGTCCATTAAACAAAGAGCCATCTTAACAATCCTTTCTTACATGGAGGGTGGTGAAGAAAAGGGATACAGCTGTTCTGTCATTGAACATCTTTCTGGCTTAGCTGGCTCATCTATTAAAGAAACAATAAGAAACTAAAACATTAATATGGTGCTGCTCTCTATGGATGCTTAAAGTGTTTGAAAGATTGCTTATACTAGACCTCTTTTCCCAGGCTGTTTTTACTCTGAACACTTGTTTATTATATAAACTTGTGATCAGCAAGGTGTACAGAAATCAGAGCGACATTGCTGTGCTGGGCAGCGGCAGAAAGAAGAAGAGCCTCAGAGGTTAACTTTTAAGAGCTTCTGTGAAGTTCACAGGCCATACACTGCCAGGATCCAGTTCAGAGAAACAACACTTGCCCTTTTCAAGTCCTCAACTGGGCCCCTTCCTCATCCCTTCATATACATTCCCTTGATGGCTCCAGGCAGAAGCAGGCTCTGAACAGGACAGGTGAAGGGGAGGAGATGAGAAGGGAAATACACCTTCTATCCTCCAAAGTACTACTGAGGTACTTTTCCAGCTTTCAAGCATCCTGAAGGATGGAAGGAGGAATGAACTTCCCTCACCTGATTTCACACGGAAATCCCTCAGTATTAGCTCACCTCCATTTATCTGGATATATAATTAACACTTGCCTATTGATGTTCTAGTATTAAAGGCAATAATAATTAGCAAATTTATTCATTAGTGTTAGGTTTTACCTTTACATTGCCATTATAATACATGTATATGTAGATATACACACACATATATACATGTAGATATGTAGATACACACATATACATATATATGTAGATATGTATATACATATATGTGTGTGTATATATATCTGCCTATAAAAAGCATTATTTTAGTTAATTATATTTGCATATATCTATGAGTTCATTACACTAGTTCAAAAGAGAAAATATACTTGAATTAACAAAGATGGAATATGTAAATTCATAATACTATCTTCTGTTGCAGAACCTGCTCTTAAATCTTATTTTCCCCAAATGGCAGTTTTTAATGTTATTATTAATGAGGAACCTTTAATTAAAATCAGGACGATACACAACAATTCACTGATAAACATTTTTGAGTGTCTGCCATGCACCAGGCACTCTGTGAGGCTCTGGAGATGCAGACACATTGCTTGCCTTTTGAAGCTTAGAGTCATTCTGCTTAAGTTACCATTTTTGATGAAATAAAAATGATCATAATTAATGAATAGTTTTCTTTACATTGAGGATAATAATTCAAGTTCAGACTTCAGAATTAATGAATGTACAAAATGACTTGACAAATCTTTAAGAGAACAAAGTTGGGAATGAAGTAATGAAATGAATGAGTGGATGAACTGTTTTTAAAAAAGAGATAAAGTTGCCATCAAGAGTATCTGTGCAATATAATAAAATTATTTTACATTGATGTACTTTAAAATCATGTACATTTAGAAAAGTCATTCTTTTTCTAGAGCAAATGTATATTTGAAATAATATCTAACATCAATGTGGGCTGATTATTTTGCAGTTATTATAAAAACTTTTACAGTAACTCAGCTTTGATCACAAGTTTATTCAACTATATGCTGGTTATCTATAATTTCTATTTATATAAAATCATACTTTAAAATGAACACGCTGATGCAATTTTAAAATTTAATCCCAGCAAAAGTAGGTTAAGTAATACATCAACTCTTTTCACAAACTCTCAGGAGAAGACTTTTATTCACATTCTTTCTACAGCTGACATAAATCTCCCGGGCCTAGCGAAGGGCCAGATGCTCAGTGAAAAAGTCTTTTACAAGGTCTGCTTCATAGCCTGCAGTTTTAGACATAAAATGAAGATCAGGAGAAGAACACTTCCCAAGGTTGAAAAACCTTACTGTCACTTTATACCTTCTTCCAAAGACATTACTCATTTTTACCCTGGGAATATATGAGTGATCTCACCCAACATTATCAAAGGCACTGCATAAATGTTGACGACAATTGAAGCTAACTCTGTCCCTGCAACTGTGTCATGTTTCCAAAATGAATAAAGGATACATGCATCTTTTAAAAAGAAACCTTGTATATAACAACATTCCCCTCTTGGTCACAGTTCTCTTCTCCCCTCTGTGCACATTTGCTGATTGCATTGGTGTGAGATAGAAGAATGGTCCCCTGAAGGCCAGTGAAGTGGTGGTAGAGAGCTGGTGGTTTAGAACTCGCAAATCCAACTTGAAAAAAGGCGACAGTAACCCAGATTTCCCTATTTCTATCAAAGTGGCCCTATCCAGAAATTCAGATGATGACATCTGTCTATGTCATTTACTGAAAAACAAATGATCATTTATAGAATATTTATCTATATCATGTATATATCATTGCAAAGTAGAGTGGCTGGCTTAGAGCAGTTAGGGCTAAAGTAGACTCAGGCAATTTCTTCAT
The DNA here is from genome assembly GCF_001604975.1 of Cebus imitator. NCBI lineage: Eukaryota > Metazoa > Chordata > Mammalia > Primates > Cebidae > Cebus > Cebus imitator. The sequence continues at coordinate 405,086 of NW_016107823.1, read as the reverse complement.
GCAGTTAAAATATTTTAAATGACCTTTGATTCAATTCAATCGAAGAGACATTTATAGGGAGCTGATTATATGCAAGGAATCATCTTCATGTAACTTTATATCTGGTGTCAAATATGGAATATCATCAAATCTAACATCTTCAAATATGGTGTGGTTGACCAAACCATAAATTAATTTAATTTATGTCTTGTCTGGACAAAATAAGGTTTTTTACAAGCTTTTCTGCCAGAAGTCACAAATCCCTTCAGCAATACATTTTCATAAAAACAGTCAGTCAACTATGGTCAGAAGTATAAAGAATCTTCAGACATCATAAAAGTTATAGATATTACAGTTGGCTCTCTGTCAGGTAGCTTATTTTGTGATTTACAATGGATGAAGGGATGACTTGTGACTTTTTACTCTAAGGATCAAATTTAAATTTATGACATTTCTTGCAGTTAATCTATATGACCTGTGTATAAAGACAGACATAGATGCATTTAACCAAAAGTTATAGTTAGAATAGTTGTGGAAGAGTTCTACTCCTGATTTTATAGATACAACTGAAATGTTTTATAATTAAGCTGAGAGCTTTTTAAGGGAAGACGTTTTTGAATAAAATATTTCTTAAAATTGAATTTATTATACCCATGAAGTAAATGATATTGTCTTAACAGCAGCAAATAGAGTTGTTTGAAAATCAGATCAAAGAATATAGTAAGCAAATACTGAATTTGCTATTTTTTTCCCTTTCACATCTGCCTCTGCTTTTAGGTTTGAAACGTCTCCTTGGGAAACATTTAACACTTAAATTTTTAAATATTTTATTCTATAGAAGGGGATTAAACATAGTTTACAAATCTTCTATTTTCCGTTATTTCTCAAATTTGTATTTCTTAATATTTTCGTCTCTCTCCAAAGCTTTAACAGACAAAGTATCTCAGCAGAAGACCTAATCGGAAATAAATGAGCTCATAATATATCTGTTACTGCTTTCATACCTCCTTTAGCTGCCAGAATGTTCTATAAATGGCCACTGATAACTAGTTTATTGGGCTTGCCTCATCACACAGTACATAAATCACTACTGATTTAACTAAGTAATTTGGCTTTTGAATTCAAGACTCAGTACACACACACACATGCAAAAACACACACACATGCACACACACACACACACACACATAATTAGGTTTTGTGGAATTTGAGAACACTGTTTAATAACATGCTGGTGTATTGTGGGTAGATTTTAAAGCAGGTTTTGGTTTTTACCTCCACATTAGCAGTGAGAAGTTTCTGTGAATTTTTTCACATCTGAAAACACCAGGAGAAAACGGTATTTCTGAGGATGGTTAAGTAATTTAACAGATGAGTTATAATCTATTTGTTTTAACTGAAATAACAAGTACATCAGTTGAAGGGTAAATAAATATCCTCTTGTTTTCTGAAACTTATCTGTGTCTCTAGCATAACTTTGACCCAGGAAGCTGCACTACCTCTCTCTGAGAGGAGATAACAATATTGTCCAGAATAATCAGGCAAGATCTTGAAAAGATAAATCCCAAAGAGAAGGGTGAAAATGACAAGAACTGCATGCCTTCCTGTGCTACAACCACAGCCTGCATCTGTCTCACAAAAAAGACAAAAATACAAATAAGAAAGGAAATAGTGAATAAAGCATGAAAATCTAAAGAAAACCAGATTACAGAGATTTCTTTTTTCATGGTATATTTCCAGGAAATACATAAGTAAAAACTATCATAAAAAGCCTATTATTTCTATCAGGGCAGGGGGAGTGGCACTTCAAAAAAGGAAAACAACTTAAAAAATTATTTAAAATACCTAAGAGTTTCCTGTTAAGATGATTCACTAGCCCAGGTGAAATGAGATTGAAGCAAGAATTTGATTTAAAAATAATAACAATAACAAATACCTCTTTGAAAGGGATTCTAGAGCTATTTTGAAGTGGTCTGACCAGAGGTAGCCGCAGTTAGGGATAACTGGAATTTGGGAAGGGGAGTTCTTGCAGGTTACCTGAAAGTATAGGCTGAAGGAAAATATTTTAGTTTTCCTCCTAACTCTCCCCCGTCTTCCTCTAGGACAATCATTGTTTGTTCCTTCCTTGTTAAGGATGCTAAACCCAGGCCCAGGATTCAGGTTGCTCAATTTCTTGGGAGAGAGGATGAAAAAATGTGTGAAATGACTGGTCAAATGTGGCATTCACTCCTCCACCCTACTCTCTGTCAACCCCAAGGCTTGATGAAGTATAATGGACAGGTGCTCTTCCTCCCAGTGCTTTTACGCCAACCAGTGCTTTTATACCAAAGACAATTTAAGGGGTGTGAAATTCTGATCAGGGAAGTTACCTGGCTACAAAGGGAAGTGATCAAAAGGAAAGTGACCAAAAGTAGTTTCTTCATGTTTTAAGTACATTCTCTGCCTTCTCCTTAGATTCACCTGAAAAGACTGACCTTCCTCAAACACTGTACTGGCTAGAATAAGTAAGGTCTCCAGGAAGACTTAAGCTCAAAGGACAAAATAGTGATGCACAGAAAATACAGCTTCAAAAGAAAGGCAACAAACTGAACAATATATATTATGCTACCAAAACTGATAAATAAGGAATTTAAAATAAACATCAGCAATATACTCAAGGAAATAATGGAAGATAGTAGCGAAATAAAATGCGAAAAAGAAGTCATTAAAAAAAACAAAGAGGAAATATGGTAAAAAAAAATTCCAAGTAAATAAATATATACTTAGCTTTTAAGTGAAGGGGCACAAGCATTTAAGTTATACATGCAGCATTAAGTAAGTAAATAACTGAAATACAACAACAGATGAGATAGCAGCAAAGCTACAGTGTAAGAAGGATTTTGATATAATTTGGATATTTTCCCCCTTCAAATCCCATGTTGAAATATGATCCCCAGTGTTGGAAGTGGGGCCTGCTGGGAGATGTTTGGATTGTGGGGCGGATCACTCATGAATGGCTTGGTGCCTACCCTGCGGTGAGTTCTCCTTCTTCCATTGGTTCATGGGAAAGTTTGTGGTTTACGAGCCTGGCATCTCCCTTGCTCTCTCTCTCACCATGTGACATGCCGGCTCCCACTTTGCCTTCCACCATAAGTGGAAGCTTCTTGAAGCCGCACCAGAAACCAAGCAGATGCTGGTTCCATGCTTGTACAGCCTGCAGAACTATGAGCTAAATAAATCTTTTATCTTTATAAATTTTCCAGCCTCAGGTGTTCCTTTACAGCTTTGCAAAACGGACTAACACAGGTTGAATAATTTGAAAGACAAAATTGAAGAACTGTCTTGGAAAACAGAAATGCTTCCAGAAAGCAGATGAGACAAACCAAATAATAAAAATAGAAATGGAAGGATCAAATCTGCTCAACAGCGGAAGGAAAAATAAAGACAGTGAGCAAAAACATTTCAAGAAATAATAATAATAACAAATTTTTAGAGTTAAGGATGAAAGACTTCAGACCCAAATTGAAAACATTCAAATAATAAAAGAAACAAATCCAGGAGGGCATTGTAAACAGTGTGGGAAAGTAAGGATGGTAAGTTTCTTGATAAAGTTTTGTTTTGTTTTTGAAGAAAAAGAAATGACCAAAAAAAAGAAACAAGTGATTATTTCAACTAAAACTAAAAATCTATATTGTGATAATGGGATTTGGTGAAGTGGTACAGAGAACAAAAGGGTCTTGAGAGGGCAAGATTGGGGAGCAGACAGAGATATTGAAAAGTGTAAGGAATCAGTAGGAAAACATAAACATGAGCCCATATTTTAAATTAACAGTGATCACTGTATGTTATGTAGGTAAAGAATGCACAACTTTAAAACTTACAATATTTAGGCTTTACAGTGAAAAAGTAGAAAAGTTTAAAAGA
>NW_016107823.1:399270-400688 GCF_001604975.1 Cebus imitator | reverse complement strand
TAGTAGAGACGGGGTTTCACCATGTTGACCAGGATGGTCTCGATCTCTTGACCTCGTGATCCACCCGCCTCGGCCTCCCAAAGTGCTGGGATTACAGGCGTGAGCCACCGCACCCGGCAGACCTCATTTTCAACCAAGTTGACCTGGGCCACCTTTTATAACTAAACTCTTTGGGATTATTAGTAAGTTCTTCCCTGAAAACTTTCTTATTATCCTTTATGTCATAGCTTGTTATATTAGGCACACTTGAGAACTTTATTTTTCGCTCAGCGAATATTCCATATTGACTGGTATAATGAACTAGCATAATGCTTCCTAAGGGTGAAGCAAAAGGCACAAAGGCAAAATTGTATTTTCATTTGTTGCACTGACTATATTTTTCTTGAGTAAGTGAAAAATTAAGAAAAACAGAGTATAGCTGTGAACTAGCTATACTCTATAGCTATACTTTATATAGCTGTAGTAAGTAGGTCAAAGAATTGAACTGTGATGATGAATTGAGGAAAAAGAATGTAGCCTTTGTGATCTCTAGGGAATTAAGCTGCTTCCAGTTCATTGTTAAGTCTGCACCTATTAAATGAAAATCTTTTCTTGCAGCAATGAAAAAGATGCAATCTTTGTTCAGTGGGATTTGATAACCATAAAGGTGGGAGAATGGCAGCCCAACTCACTTTACTTTACCCTAGTGTACTTGTATGAAACAATGGCTTCAACCGAGGGTTTACCTTGACAGTGAAGCGTTTTTTCCTTGGTGGATTCCAAACTGTGCCAGTTGAATGAATGAATGCACGCAAAGGGGTTAAGGATGTTACCAACACGTACGCTTTAAGAATCACAGATAGATCTTCAGCTCTAAAGATTGTTTCATGTCGAGCAAGGACTGTTGTTTCATTCCTAAAATAAATAAAACATCATAGTTAGCACTCCATAATGTAGGATTGAGTATATAATTTGTAAATTACCTACAAGCTTTGTAAACTCCTTCTATCCTTTGTGGGACATCCACCTTCAGTGCGTGGGTTGCCTTGAACAATTTCAACTGTTTATTAGCATCACTACCGGGGGGTCAAGAGATACGGAGAGAAGGCATCAACCTGTATAACAGTTCTCCAATGTGGCAGCTTTAGTCAAAGTATTTTTAAAAAGTAAAAAGGTGGCTGGGCATGGTGGCTCACTCCTGTAATCCCAGGACTTTGGGAGCCCGAGGCAGGTGGATCACAAAGTCAGGAGTTCGAGGCAAGCCTGGCCAACATAGTGAAACCCTATCTCTACTAAAAATACAAAAATTAGCCAGGCATGGTGGCATGCACCTGTAGTCCCAGCTACTCAGGAGGCTGAGGCAGGAGAATCACCTGAACCTGGTAGGCGGATGTTGCAGTAAGCCAAGACTGTGCCATTGCAGTTCAGCTTGGGTGACA
>NW_016107823.1:377796-398925 GCF_001604975.1 Cebus imitator | reverse complement strand
ACAAAAGAAAAGTAACACCAGTTTAATATTTTGTAATGAAACAAATATACTTTCATCATAAACGAAACCAAAATGTATAATTATTTGCTCTTCTGCATCATGTTTCTATATATTAAATATCTAAGTTTGATCAATAAAAGGATTGTGCCATTTTAAAATATATATATATTTTGAGATAAGGTCTTACTCAGGCTGGAGTGAAGTGGTGCAATCACAGCTCACAGCAGCCTCCACTTTGAGGGCTCAATTGGTCCTCTTGCCTCAGCCTCCCAAGTAGCTGAGATTACAGACATACACCACCATGCCTGGATAATTTTTCCACTTTTTGTAGAGATGAGGGTCTTGCTATGTTGCTCAGGCTGGTCTTGCACTTCTAGGCTTAAGTGATGCTCCTGCCTTGGCCTCCCAAATCATTGGGATTCTAGCCATGAGCTACTGCACCTGGTCTAGTTTAACTTGAAAATTCTATGTAGGCATAAGATGCTTATGATTCTCCAATAAATACTATTAACTGTTTAAATACTACTTAATAATTATAAAATTAGATGAGGAAAACTTATTTGTGTCTTGGATAATTAAAACCTCTTAATTTTTCACTATAATTTATCTACATTATAAAATCTTTTCCCTGGAGGAAACGAATAACTTGATACACAGCAGATGCTTTCTTAGATACTAGGAGCTATAAAAAAAATAGCAAAAAAAAAATGCATGCAGCCATATTCATACTCTAAGGCAAAGTCATTTGAGTGTGAAATGGAAGTTAAAATTTTATAGTTTTGCATTGTCAAGTTTTTAAATTCAATTTCCTTTAATGTAACTTACTAGATAAGAGTCCAATTTACCCAAATGTTTATTCTCTGGCAGAAAGGTTTGAATTAATCTAGGAGAAAGTCAATGATGGCATTCTTTATTTAAAAAGGAGAGCTGAAAATTTACCTAAGAGAACCTAACAATTCACACATGTGAACCACCCATATCTGTTCTGTACTTTTCTCTGGTTAGCTGTCTCCTAAAATGCATGCTGGTTATAACAATTCAAAATGATTAGCTTACAGATGTTCATGTCTCCAGTCCCCTGGTTTCCACATATGTGGCTTCACTGTTTTTAAAAGGTGACTTGAAGTACTCGGCTTTAATTGTATTCGCTGATTCAGACACACAGAGGGACTCACTGGAAGTTGCAACTCTGGAAAGATTCAAGAGAGCAGAACACAGTTATTGTATTGTTTCTTTTTGGAATAGCTTTGAAAATAGAGTATGCTGTGTTAAACTGCAGGGTACATGAGAAATATGCAACCATATTTCTCCCCATTCTGAATCAAAATTAGATCCACTAAGTATGAATGCATATTTAGAGAGGACTTTGTTTGCCATATGTTCTCTTACTACAGAGGAGGAAAACAATTGTAATAATTGATTTCATTTTCTTGCTCAGAAGGGAAGGTAGATATAATGTCTCTAACTGTCCAACACCAAGCTTATCTAACCGCCATAATGGATGCATTCTCAATGAGGCGGTGGTGGTTGCAGGGGTAGACTTTTGTTTGTGATGAGAATATTACATAGAAAACTTGAGCTAATTTCCTGACAATACAATGTTCATATACTAAAGTTTGGTATGCCTTGTGACCTTGGGAACCTCAACAACAGTGCTTTATTGTCTTATAAAATATTAATTATTGGGTTTTAAGGTATATAAAAATAAAGAACAATAATAATGATTTAAGAACACTCATATTGATATGCTTAAAACTAAAGGTATGGCATATACATGATTACAGAAATCAAATATTACAGAAACCTAACAAATGAGCAGAAAAAGCATCCTCCAATCCACTACCATCTAGAACCTCTTCCCACCAAAAACCAATGCTTACATATTGACTTTTAAAATCTGGATAAGCACATTGGGTCAGATGCATCTGTTTCTTTAATGTAAAAGTTGATGTAATTAATATAAACATCAGTGTATCTACATGAACCTATATATGTAGGTATTTCTGTTTTTTTATTTATCCCAAAGAGATGTTATAATAATATATGTATGGCTTATTTACCTACTAACCCATCCTAGCATCCTTTCCATACCAGCATATTCAGAGTTATTTCATACATACCTCTTAATAGCTTAGGGTGCTTCATTAAATAAATATATATTTGATTTAGCCATTCTCTATTCTTGTGCATTTAGATTATTTTTGTAATGTTTTTCTTTTAGCATCTCAAAAGTACTGCAATGAATACTCTTATATACCTATTATGGTATACTTTTACAACTTTGTCTAGTGGCAGATTCTTATTGGATGTGAAATTGCCAGGTCAATGGTAAACACACTGCAAATTTGTTAGACATGACCAGATTGCCTCCCGAAATGATTGCTCCAATTTCCACCCTCTCCAACAGTTTTTCAAAGTTGTTTTCTTACTTCCAGGTCACAGTACTTTATTTTTTAATTATATAATTTATCTAGCTCTCAAAATGGAACAAAGCCTTTAAATTATTTTTCCCCTTTGTGCACATTTCATCAATATAACATAGTCTAATTTAAAACACTTCATACTTTTAAGTAAAAGTCAGCAGGAGTCAAGCTGTTCAATGTATTCCCATATCTTATTATTTAGCACAGTGTGATCTTGCTCTAAAAATGATAGCTTATTTGTAAGTTTTCCCTTTTAATGAAGTTCTAATACATCATAATAAAGGGAATATTCAAACGGCTTTGGTTTTGGAGATGATGAATGAACAGCCATTAAGTTAATTTCTTTTCTTGGAAATCACAACTTTTAAAAAGTTTAAATGTTTATGTAATCCTTTAAATTTGTGGTAAGAAAATACATGTTCTTAACTAAAATTTTACTAAATAGAATTATGTTTTCAGAGTTTATTACTAGGAAAAGTTTTGCTTCTCCAAAGAGCTGATTTGGAAGCTTCTTTTGCATGGTATGAGAAAAGTATAATTTACTTTGATTTCCCTTTTACCTTGCTGCCAAAAAGCACAACACAGTTCAAGCCCAAGCACAGTTGATGTTAAAGAAGCTAGACATATTAAGTGTTTTGCCAAGGTAGTATCTCAGTAGTTTTGAGGAAGTTGTCAAAAAAACATGTCAAAAGAATAAACAATTTTATGTCACATTTTTCTGGTTTAGCTCAAGGGAAGCCATACATGGAACTGAAGGGGCCCAATACAGGAACTGCCAAGAAGATGTCAAATTTCCACATGAATCCCTGAAACTGTCATCAGACAATGGAACTGAATATTGAGCAAAATAACTTTACCTTTATTTTTATATTTATACATATATCAATACATTCTAGGCTTCCTATTATATTATTCCAAGCTTGGAAGTTACCTTTTGTTATTCTAAAAGAAAAAACAACAACCAAAAAAAAACTCTATAATGAGCTGTCGCCTGACATCTAAAACTATTCTCATCTGACTTGATTATAGCCACAACTTAGAAATAAGCTAAATTCATATCTTTAAAAGCTGCAAATGCATTTTATGGAATTTTATAAATAATTGTGTAAACATTTCAGTGTCCTAGGCTACCATTTAACAGATAAAGGTATGTCTGGAGCACTGCTTCTTGTTTCTTTCATCTGGCACAGCCATCAAGGGCTGTCTCAACAGTCCAGTCTAATTCATTTATTATCCCAATTCCCTTCTCCATGGGCTAACCAACACAGTCAAAGAGCCTAGAAATCTCCTACAAACAGTGCTCAAACTACCTTTTGTTTTTGGACGGGATTTGGGTGATGAGGCTATATGACACACACAGTCTTCCAAGTAGCCTATACTTGTTAACATATAATTGTTAAAAATGTTATAGTAACTCAATATGGAATACCTAGCATGAATCTTTAGGGCTTTCCTGCCCCATAGTATGAGGATTGAATGGATAATAGATTACAATGTGAAATACCGTATGGTTAATAGTGCCGTACTTTCATTTACTGGCTACTCTTAGCTTATTTTAAAGAGCACTGAAGGCTCTAACTTTGTGATCAGTAAAATTTACCCAGAGTAAAAGTGAACAATTTGTAGGGATGCATGAAATCTGCTATTCAATAACTTTTAATATCTGGTTGGCTAGATACTGTCTGCTTATGGGGAAGAAGTATTATGAAAATGATGATTAAACCAGAACCTTCATTTGGGGTCTTGTAAATCAACAATTAAAGGCCTGTGACATTGTCAGGAAGCCTTCTAAAATCCAGAACGTAATTCCCATGAATCTTCTGAACTTCCTATATCACTGAACACTATACTACACTAAAATAAGCACTAAAATAAGGGCTCAGGAAATATTTGAAATATTTGTTCTAACAATGAACTTGTTTTGGAGGGTTAAGCAAATCAATGGTTAAAGAACAAAATCACATTGCAATACATTAAAAACATTTTATTTGGTTACTTCTTTCCCTTGTATGTGGCATATGAGTATATGCAACATAGTCAAATATTAAACACTGAAAAAAACACTTGTACTGGCAAAGATTAGCTGCCAAATTTATATTACATTTGATTTAATGTTTTGCCTTATACCTAATAATGAATAGGGAGGTAATAATAAAAGTATAATTATATTTCATAGATGTTTGAATATTATCTTGCATTTTCATATTAGAAAACTAGATTTAGCCAGCATTTTCTTGTTTTAAAATTCTCAGTGAAGATAAAGGCCTTACTTAATAATTAGCAATTAGTTTTGAGATTAGAAGTGTAAATGAGTACCATTTATGAGTGCATTAATCGTTTCTCCTGCCTGAGGGCATTGATAAGTCTTAGAACTTAGCCTGCAGGTATAAAACCTCTGCAAATATAAACTCAGAACTTTCACATACAGCAAATAGAAACTAATATAAGCACAAACTGAAGTCACATTCAGGAAATCACTCTATCAGTCAGGGCCCCAGAAGACAGCAGAGTAAAAGGAGTAACTGAAGAGACTATTAACCAAGAGACTATTGAAGAAAGGACTGTTAACAAGCACATGGGTATAGTTCAGGAAAATCAACAAGGAGTAGAGAAGCTCCACAGGGCTGACAAAATGGGAAGCTTTTACCACACTTAGCCCAGGGAGGAGAAGTTTCCAGAACCAGGCAAAGGCACTGTTATAGGAAAGGCCATTAAGAAAGACCATGGCTACAGGTAGAGGAACATAGCCACTTTCAAGCCAGGATTCAGAAGGGAGGAGCCAGGGAACAAATATTTCCAAATTATTTCCTCCTGTGCTCAATCTCTCACTAGATACTAGGGGATAAGGACACTCTGTGGATGCAGTCTGTAGAGGATGGCTCCCTGGAGAAGGGTGTAGAATGAATCTGCATGGCAAATAGAGAATATTCAGCACAAACTCTACACAGTACTTGGTAAATACAAGTTTTGGCCATAGTATTCTTAGTAGCCACATGTCCTACAAACAACTCTATGTGTACACGTGTGTGTGTATGTGTGTGTGTGTGTGTGTGTGTGTACAGAAAAAGGGAGCAATATTAGTTTTGATTTCAAATAAGAGCATTCAGATGTGGCAGCAGGGGATAGCATAAGTTGAGCCACATAAAATTGCCTTTTGTTAGGTTAAAAAAAATCATTGACTATTGATCAAATATCAGCAATTTCATAATATTCAACCTAATATTTTTTTCCTGTATCCCGGTGATTACGAGGGGAAGAAAGAAACAGTGACTAAACATACTACTGTGAAAAACAGTTCCAGTGGCTAGAATGTCTGTGGGTAGAAACAGTAAAAAAGGGACTTTGGAATCACTCAATGAGTGTTTGGCTTATGCTTTGAAAAACATAGAAGCCTAGTCTAAGTTCTGCCAGTTGCTAGAAGAGAAAAAATCTTCAGCTCTAATCTATTTACTCTTTGTATGATGATGAAGAAGTCTGGCAGCAAGGTGGCTGAAAGAATAGGTAGATGGTATCTAAGGTCCATTGTAATCTTCAATCTCTGTGATCCTGGATGCAAAGTTATGATTTTTATGTATGCTATAAATGGCTTAATGGAGAAGATGGTAAGTGGCCGGGGTCTAAGCACCAGGGCTGAAATGTGGTCCCTCTGTGAACTTGCCACGTTCTGGTAATTGTGCATGCTCCACAGGGTCAACCAAATGCAGCTTTATTTGAGTGACGCTCAATAAGCCTCATGGAAATAGACTGTAGCTGAACAAGCTCCTACCGCCTAACTAGTATTTGGGAAGAATCGACCACCCTTTTACCTCTTAAGCAGTGTATAAAATGGTGATAAAACATATCCCAAGGTAGAGTCAAGGTTACAAGCTTCGTCATTCATTGGCAGTTGAAGGGAAGGGTTATTTTGAGTGTATCAAAGGGTATTCTCAGTTCACTAGACTATAAGCTCCATGATTGCAGGGATTCTGTTTTTGGTTTGTTTTGTTTTGTTTTCTCAATTGAATGACTAGTGCCAAGCACAGCCTGGCACTTAATATAGGATCTCAGATAAATCTATACTTAATAAATGAACTCCAGTTTCTTCTTACCCAAGTAACAAGTTATGTGCAGAAATGAAAAGAGTAAACAAGACAACTGCTGAGTAGCTTTACTGGAGTTGTACAATGGAAACTTATTGTTCAGACCTAGGAAATGTGTATAACATGGTGGGGATTGGTTTTCTCTCTCTACTACAATGTGCGGTTAGGTTGGCCCAACACTATGTATATAAGAAGAGGTTGCAACGATGGCACCAAGGCAGCCCCAGGAAGTGTTCCACAGCTGAGATTAACAGTCTAAGGCCAAGAGGCCTAATACCGGCAAAATCCCCTGAAACCCACAGTGAGCATGGGAAAGCATAGGAGAAAATGTCACCAGCAGACAGCCAAGAGGAACGCTACTCCTTACGGGGATATTGAAATAGTGAAGGATTTGGGGGCCTAGGGTTCATCTGTTTTAACAAATAGCCTAAACTTGGGCCCAAGAAGAAATGGGGGAAACCAATACACACGCATATTCTAATTTGTGCAGCACATTATAAATAGTTGCTAAATAATATTTTCCAAAAATATTTTATAAGCAATATTATAAATATTTATTTTAAAAATGCTAATTTCCATTTATTAATACGTGCCTATTCATAAGTGTAATCATGAGTGAATCTTTGCTTTTCTAAATTCAGTCTCATTATCTGGAAAATTAGAATAAGAAAAATAGTAATAATAAGAACTTACCTCATGTGGATGCTGACAGAATTAAATATGAAGCTCCCTTCAAGTGCTTTGCACAGCATTTGATTTATATTATATGCTCAAAAAGTGTTACACAGTTACTGCTATTAAATATTATATTATATACTGCTATTAAATATTACCGCTATTAAATATATTATATATTATATTAATCATATATCATACATTATATAACATTATATTATTAATATAATATATATTATATTAATATTATATTATATATATTATTATATTAGATATTCATACATATTATATGAATATCTAATAATATCTAATATAATATTCATATATGATATACTATATATTATAAATATACTTAATATAATTATATAAATTATAATTTATAGTTATTTATAAATTATATAAATTATAAAATTATATAATTTATATAATTATATAATTATACTATATTAAATATATTTATTTATATAATAAATATAATTAACTTATAAATATATTTACTATAATTATATATATTAATATATATTTTTTTTTTCTGAGACAGAGTCTCTCTCTGTCACCAGGCTGGAGTGCAGTGGTGCAATCTTGGCTCACTGCCATCTCTGCCTCCCAGGTTTAACCGATTCTTTTGCCTCAGCCTCCCAGGTAGCTGGGACTATAGGCGTGCACCACCACATCCAGCTAATTTTTGTATTTTTACTAGAGACGAAGTTTCACCATGTTGGTCAGGATGGTCTCAATCTCTTGACCTTGTTGTGATCTGCCCCCCTCAGTCTCCCAAAGTGCTGGGATTACATACACGAGCCACCGTGCCTGGCCAGATTTTTTTTTTTATAATCTAGAAATTCTGTTTCTAACTTTGGAAATTTCAAAGTGTAGCTACAATATTACTCCTTTTGAGTTTAACACTAACAGGTTCCCACCACTACAACTATCAGATAAAAGCTAATTCATTAAATCCTCTTACGGCATTCTTAAACATCTGGTATTTGACATTAGTCTTTTTAAAACAAGTCAAAAATAAAACACAGTATCTTTAGTTATGAATGGCCTGTAAAGACACACTGTATTTTTAGTGACCTTCCTCAAATTTAGCATTGCAGTATCCCAGGAAAGCAATTCATTTCTTGTTCAGTTTCAGTTATTTAAAGGAATTCTGTACTAGGTTTCTATGGATGGAGTAAACTTAGGACTGAGTCAGTTACTGCAATATTTAAGTCTGTTCCTCCACATTTTGTTCAGAGAGAGACTTCTTTGCAAGCAACCAACACAAATTAAAACAAAATAGCTCGTGGTCAGCAGATTTATGATACCTAGACAAAACTCCGTCAACTATTTCAGACCTGCACTTGAGTTTAATAATGTAATTTGGAGATCCATATACTCTGAATANGTAATTTGGAGATCCATATACTCTGAATACATTGATTCCTTTTTTTTTTTTTTTTTTTTTTTTTTAAATTTTTTTTTTTTTTTTTTTTTTTTTTTGAGACAGAGTCTTGCTCTGTCATTCAGGCTGGAGTGCAGTGGTATGATCTCGGCTCACTACAACATCTGCCTCTCGGGTTCAAGAGATTCCTGTGTCTCAGCATCTTGAGTAGCTGGGATTATGGCACCCACCACCATGCCTGGCTAATTTTTGTATTTTTAGTAGAGATGGGGTTTCACCATGTTGGCCAGGCTACTCTCGAACTCCTGACCTCAGGTGATCTGCCCTCCTTGGCCTCCCAAAGTACTGGGATTATAGGTGTGAGCCACCGTGCCTGCCTTAAACATGTCGATTCTTTAATAAATTATTACTTTTATTTTATGCAAATAGAGTTGGCCAGAATATCTTTGAGAGAATGGATATGCCAAACACACAAAGGTATTATTAGTACAGAATTCTAGCCTTAAGTTAGGCAACTCATAATTCATTTATCAGGATCTGACATTATTACTACCTGTGTGACTTTGATAACAATATTTTATTCTCTATGGTTTCAGAATATCTTTCATGTGATATTTTCATATCAGGGCACATCAAACCACCAATACAAACTGCTAGTATTTTTATACAGTACTCTTTGGTGGAAAAACAGTAACTTTCACTTTGTTACAGGAAATGAAATGCAGTCTTTGTCCCAGTGGAAGTAGAGTCACAATTTGACCATGAAAATGACCAGATCAATGACACAGCAATGTGCTGTAAAGGGGTAGTCATTGTATGAAATTTCCACGAACAAACCAATCAATCAAATGTTTATTGAGCACTCAGTAAAAGCAAGCCATGAATGCTCTTCTTTCTGTTCTTTTTCAGTGGAAGTGTCAAAGTCATGCAATTCTACAGAAACAATTTTCCCCATAGACTGGCGTATGTTTTGACCATGACAACATAACAACCTTGATTCTGCTCATTCTCCTCGGTTACAAAAGCCGTGTCTAGACTACTACTTCAATTTTCTTGCCCTATGATTTTGCTGCAATGACCAAACAGCATGAAAGATTGTTTTATTACTTTATGGCAGCTTAATTTTCTTTGATGTTTTTCTGCATGAATTTTCCAGGGGAAATGCAAAATTTTTTAAAAAGAAAAATGCTTGACTACTGCAGCAAGACAAAAGGTGAGTAATTTTGTATAAATTAATGAGCATCATTAATAACAATTAAAAACACAACCTCTGAAAATATTAATACATAGAGTGAAACAAATATGATAATAGAATGGCGGCCTAAACCCACCCACTGTGAAAATAAATTTATCATTTTATTAATAGTAAATTTTTTCCTCAGGAACATTTTCTGGAGTAACTATCAGGTATTATTAAAATAATTTAAGTCAGAATAATAACTTACTAGAACTCTATAACAATGATTCCAAATTATTTATATATATATATGAAAGTTAATTCTTATTTAAATGTAACGCACAAACACTAGGAGTCATTGCTCCTATTTAAATGAAACCATGTGTTAACGTATATTTTACTTAACGGCAACCTCACAGGCAAATGTAACTTTCAATTTTTACCAGGTATTTTTGGTATAATAAAATGCACACAACATTCTTGTCAATTTACCTGTACTTCTATGTTATTTAAAAGTAAACATATTATATATGAACTAAGTACATATTTAAAAATCAGGATTTTTATAATATCTAACTCTCAAAGGGAGGTCAGAATATAGGCCATGGAGGGGCAAGAGCCACTGGCCAAAATGAAATCTCATGAGGGTTAGAGTTCCAAAGGCCAGAAATAGGTCAAGAACATGGACATGTGTCAGAAAAGATGTTCCATTAGGATTACTGAAGAATTTTGCCTTAAAGTTCTTTCCCTCCAGTTGCTCAGTGATGTGATTGGATCCTGAGGGGTTCAGGTTTGGCTGAGTGACATATAACACAAGAGTTCACTCCTCATAGATGAAGACCCAGGGGCACAAGTCAGGAGCCAGGCAGAACCTGAGAAGAGTTTCAGAAATGGTGTCTCAATTCTCCGCATTAGCTAGTTATGCCCCTCATCAGCCATGTACATCTGACTAACTTATATCTTGCAGATGACTAAAGATATCCAATCAATTGAGCCAAGAGGGGAAGGGCCTTCCTATCTGAAGTGCTAAATAATTGCTGGTCTTTAAAGATATTAATGAGATGATTAAAGTTGCAAATTACTTTTTTGCCTATTTTTGTCCAGATTTTAACCTTTGACATTAACCTGTTTCTTTTTCAGGTAGAATTTAAACCATGACTTTACATTCAAATGACTATTTCTATAAGGATATTCTTCCAAGTTTTCTGTAATCATCTCTCATCATTTGTGCTGGCAAGATGCTTTCACCACATATATGAATATACATATGTATGAATTATTTTTCACAAATTTAACGTATGGTAAATCAGGCTTCAGGGTTTTGACATCACCACGTCGTGTCAATTAACACCACTTGTTTGCATGGTCCTGTATAGCAATCCTAGACTGGAACTTTCTGTTTTAAACTGCTAGATACCTTTAGAATAGGTGGATCGTGGATAAGAAGTCATTTACATCTTGCTATTTCTTACAAAATATACTAAAGTATCTTAGAGAAAACAATTTTGTGCCACTCAATAATGTCACAGTCATTTTCAGCAAATTAGGGATGTGTAGTCCTTGCTTTAAAAATCCTGTGAGCTTGAACTCTTTGTCATATTTTGGCTGTGCAGACCAGCCAGTGGAAGCTGAATTTAGAAGCTCAAAGTGTAAGTAGTAGAGAGAATTCAAGCTAGCTTTAAGTCAAAATGGGAAATTATTGGATAACAGTAAAAAAAAAAAAAATGTCAAAATACAGATCCCCCTCTTTCTTACCCTTTAGGAAAGAAGGATACAGAATAATTTGGGAACTAAGTCTTTATTATGTTGTTTGAAGTACTGGGAAATAATAAAATTATTTATTAATCTATATCAGTTTGTTGGAGAGAGAAGAGCAGACAAAGAGACCAATGAAGAGAGATGCTGGGTGGGCTAGTGTTTTGATGAGCTAGAGGGAGTTGCTTAGAAGGAGAAGAGGGTTATAAAAACTTAATTTGGCAGACATTTTTGCATCAAGGATGGCTAATTCCCCTTTTGCTGTCTTTTTGTTTGCACTCTCCCTCCCCCCATCAAAAAAAAAAAAAAAAACTATATTAAAATTTCCAACTCCTATTCAAGACTTTGGGAATCAGATCTGTTGGTGGGTAGAGAAGAGATTTGCTGTTTTAATTTGTTTGTTTATTTACTTGCTTAACACAACATAATGCTAACTCTCTAAGGGGTGATTTCTGCCTAGGTCCCCTGCTATGCCTGGCTTAAGCCCTCATGGCTGGGGTCAGGTTCCCTTGCCTGAGTTGGCCTCTGGGGCCAGGCAGTGAAGAGTGGTGGTCATTGGTAGCAAAGCAAAATCAGATTTAGAGAAAAAGTGCATGAAGTTTCTATCAGGAGAGAGGGTAAACTCAAGAGTGTTCATTCAATTTCATGGATCTGGAGTGAAAAGTGGCAAAAGTTCATGGCCGCCATTATCCATCAAATGTTTTGCAATTCAGGTTTTCAGCACTGTGCTTCAAAACCACTCACCTCGTTTCCAACTTGCAGTGACTGCCACTTTCTTGGAGAATGCTGCTGTTAACTCAGCATTTTCTTCTATCCCTGAATCTGGCTTTTCCCACCCAAATCACTTTAAAAATTTACAGTATCGACTAGTCCCAGGAGCTTAAGTTGACATTTGGGCACATGTTTCTGACTAGATACTTTCAAAATCAACATAAGACTCAAGTATTTTTTTGTTTTCTTTCCAGTTTTGCTTTCCCTGGTGTGCCATATTCTACATAATTGAGGGCATTTTTTTAATCGACAAATAGCTTAAAATGTTGTTTCAAAGGCTTTTAAACAACAACATACTCTATTAAAATCTGTCCATTAGGTAAGTTTTCCCTTAATTAAAAATTCTGAGTATACATTTCTCATTTTGCTCTTGGCACAACACATGTGTAGATTTACCAATAAATCATGTAATTGGAAACATTTAGGTACCTTTTTGTGGGTGGTATCTTTGCTTTTTATAGCCTGCTATGAATACAGTTGAAAGTTATTTCCCTTAAATGACACAAAACTATTCTAAAATTGGCTGTTGGACTGACCTACACGAGACTGAGGGAAGGAATCTAGAAACAGAAACATTACAAAATACTGAACTGAAGAAGACAGATTAAGCATTACCTTTCTACTCAACCATGTCATCTTCCTCCCTTTCTTCTTAGTTCTGTATTTGGATTCAAAGTAAACCTTCCTGCTTCTGTGATATTTGAATCACAAGGATATAAATAGTTATGGCTTTATATTTGAAGGATAAATACAGCTCTGTATCCACACTCTGTTCAGGAGAAATATTTTAGGTTCAGTTGGGACATTGTTAAAACCCAGGAATACTAAACACACCATCGCAAGTCCCAAAATAGGAAAAGGTAGAACGTACAACTATTTTTTTATTGTTGTTCTTTTAAACCTTAACATCAATAAGAGATGACAAAATACTATTTGGTTATTATTTATCAGCGTAATGCAGTTTTAGTGTGAAACTAATCCATGTTCAATGAGAAGTCTACTGTGCCTGCCCTTGACTGGCAGAACTGTCAGTGAGGGTTTAGAGTAAGGAATCTCTCCTACAGAAAAAAGTATATGATAGCAAGAGAAGCCCAAAGAGACCAGGTTGATAAAAGAGAAAGGCACCTTTTTGTATGCTGTTCTTATATTCCATGGGATTCACTTCCACTCCAGGTTTTAGGTCAAAAGCTAAAACAATACTAAAACATTTTTTGCAAGTTATCTGTGAGAGGTTGAGACTATAATATTACATACAAGAGAAAAACTAATAAAATAAAAAAGGATTTTGCCTATTGAAGTGAAAAAATCCGATTTATTTTTGACTTATTCAGGCTTTGGAAAACACAAAGGGATGGCAGGCACTAGGCAGAACAGTGATTGGTACAATGGAATGTGCACCAGCAGTTTCAGTTTCAGCAGCAGCAGGAGGGGAAGCAGGTACAGCATGAATCTCAGTGTTCCTGATCCTGCATATGGCACCTCAGCACAGACACGGGCAGCTGCAGCAACAGGACCTATGCCACGTTGAGTCAGGGGCAGAGTGCCTTTGTGGGCATGAACAGTGGTGTATAGCAGCAGCAGATGGCCACAGGGGACTCTGGCAGAAGTGGACTAAATGGTGAATAGTTGTAACAAGTATAAGAGGATCATACATGTGAATACATAGGAAATGCCCTCTGAGACAAAGGGAGCATTTGGGGTCATCACAATGATGAGCAATGCTACTTAAATTTAGTGGATTAAGGCCCCAAATAGATTTGTGCCTTGTACACAAATAAGGTAAGTATAAAGTCTAACATCTGTTTAAATGGTCAGGCATTTATTCTCATTTATACCACAACAGCTGTTACTATGCTGAGTATCACCCTGTGCAATAACACATTGTCTCTTGTCCCACATCACTTTTGAATGTCTCTGTGGACACTGATGTGGATGAAAAGCCTTATTCATTTTAATCAGTTTTATTATACACTGAATTTTGCAGAAATGAAATTTCATGGCCAAGCAAAAGGAACACTAAGCTTTGCTTTATTTGTAGCTTTCTTAAGAGTTGCTTCGTTTTGGAAAGGCACATCACTGATAGCAATGTGAGCTATGGAATCTTAGTTAACCACACTAATTTGAATTTGTAGCTGTCACATTCAGGGTTACTCTAAAGAGTGGAAGCATCTGACTACTTCATTACATCCTATGGTGTCATCATGCATAAACATTTACATATTGAAATCCATGTTGTTACATTACAGATTACTTTCACCTTAATTTTCCTGTATAATATAGTTAAGATATTATATTGGTTTGTTAAAATTATGTGGATAGGTGAGTTATAGATATTTCATTCTGGATCAACCAGGTGTCAATAAATACATACCTATTATCAAAAGAGAATTTGGGGTCTGATAGGAATGACAGAATTGCTTTATGATGACTCAGTAGTGGTTAGTAACAGGATGTTAAGGGGAAGGGGCCTGAAAATAGCAAATGCAGGCAGAGGCAAAGAAATATTTTTGTAATGATTTTAGAATCCAAGTTCTATTTCCAGGTTAGCAAGTCTTAAAAACATGGGACATGGGTCTCACCAAACTAGATTAAAGTTGTAGCTACTAATTATAAACTAATAGACCTGGAGATACTTATTGAAAGAACAATCATAAGACTCAGCATTTGTGAGGTGCTCACCCTGTGCATTGTTCCAAGTATCTGAAATGTATTAACTCATTCTGTCCTCTTAGCAACCCTAGGAGACAGAGTCCTGATCATCCCGACATTGTAGACAGAAGGGCGAAGCACAGACTACGGTCATACCACGCTGAATGTGCTCGATATCATCTGATCTTGGAAGCTAAGCAGGGCCGGGGCTGGTTAGTACTTAGAAGGGAGAACACTGAAGCACAGAGAAGGTACAACTTGCCCAAGAACACTGTGTTACCAAGTGGTCAGGACAGGATTTACACATATGCAGCCTGGCTCCATCTGTACCTCCCCACTATCCTCCAGAACCTGAGCAATCAGGTCAAAGCAGTTACTCATTCTGAAAACTATTTTCAAGAACCATTAATTCCACAGAAATCATATATTTCCCATAAAACATAATTTGGCTCTACCTGTATTCATTAATTAACATTCCCAGATTGGTGCTATACAAGCCAGTTTGGCAGCACAGTCAGTGAATTCTAAAGACCTCCCTCCCAAGACCAGAAGAACAGCTTCCAAAAACCAGGAACACGAATTCTTGGCCCTTCCAAGTGTCCCACAGGGGAGGAGGTCACTGTTATTCTGGAGGCCCAGACCTAATGCTGATGTCTACACCCATATCTGACTCATCACGAATCCCAGGCATAAGACTGAACTGTGAGGTTTGCATTGATAAATTTTCTCTGCTGCAGATGGTCTGAGGAGCTGAGTCTGGCATAGGCACTTCAGAAAAGGGGTAACAGAATAATGGGTAAGGAGGACCCTCAAGAAGGAGCGTGCCAGTGAGAGCTGAGGACTGGAGCTCCTGACTCTTCCAGGGCTGGTCAGTCCATCTGCTGTTGAGTGCCCTATAAAAACACTAAGACAAAGCAAGACAAAGACAGACAATCTTTTGCCTTCAGCAAATTCACTTAGCTTCTGCTTATGCATAAATATAATTATAAATAAGAAATTTTAAAATCATCTTAGTTGATGAAAGAATAATAATAGAGTAGGTAAATTCAGATTTCATGAGGCCTAGCTGTAACGATTTTCTTTAAATAGCTCCTTTCTTATTTTCTTATTTATAAGACAGACTGAAAATACAGTATAGTGGTTCAAGTTTATCATAAAGGTATAGCATAGTGCTTTAGCTTTGGATATGCTGCTTTATAGCTGTGTAGCCCAGAGGTTCTTGAAGCCTTCCTTTACTCATCTAAAAAAGGCATGAACATATCTATCCTATAGATGATTATCCTATAGATGGTTAAAAGAAGGAAGTATAAAAAGTACCTGACAGTGTCCGACATAGAAGTTAAAAACTTAATGTCATCTCCTGCTATTATTTTAGGGTAATCTATCTATAAAATAATTCTGCAGCATAAAATCATAAGGCCCACCATAATTATCTATAAAACAAACAAAAACCAAGTACTATTTATGTTTTTTGACTACCTACAACCTCTATGTTGTACTTCCTTGCCTATTTCTTTCTACAACAGAATGCCTCAAAAAAGCACATTATATATTCTTGTGGCAGCTTTATGTTGAGGTAGAAAACAGAAAACCTCATTCAATTTCTTCCTGCAAATCAATCCGTGGATACCCAGAGTCACATAGACATAATCTCTTATATATTACTCTCATAGATTCATAATACATATTCTTTTATAAAGCATTTTTATAAGAACCCCATAAGAAAAGAATGGCCAGTTTAATTATTTTCATTTTACAAGTCTAGAAAAGAAGCCCAAATGGACCACGTACTTTTCGCAGAGTCACGTAACTATATTTAGCAGCTAGGTGGAACTGGAATTAGGTTGCCGCAGGCCTGGGCCCTAGGATTCCTGATTTCTGCCATCACTGTAAATTCTTATCAGAACATACACGCATACGTTCTCATAGATGCTCAGAAACAGGTGAGGTAAAATGAGCCATGAAAAGGCCCTCTCAGCTAATGTGGAAGAATTACCTGCTATAAAGGGTTAAATGAAGGAAATATATAAAGTGACTGACACAGTGTTTGACATTGATAAATTAAATTAATGTTATCTCTTGTTATTATTTTAGGGTAACATCTATAAAATAATCCTGCAGCATAAATTATAAAGCCCACCATAGTTATTTATAAAATAAGCTAAAATAGAGTAATAATTATGCTTATTTACTGTACTCCATCTCTAAGTTGCACTTACTTGCCTATTTTTCTAAAGCAGAGTGCCTCCTTTTGGGCATAAGTTGGCATTCTCAAATGCAACACATTTGCTTGTGAAATGAGTATCGACACTGGGGTTGCACTGCTGCTCTAACCTTGTGATGTTAATTAAAGTGACGCAGAAGACAAAGTTCCGTATTTCACCATTAGATGGTGCTAAAAGAAGTTGAAAGAAAATGGCCTTAAAAGTTATTGATGCAATGAATCACAGGATTTGAATGGGGTTTTCTACATAATAGAGTTCATGCTTCTCCCCAGACAGGAGCACACCCAACCCATCAAAGAGCAAAACATCTCACAGAGCTACTCCATTTATTCAGTTAATTATACTTCTGCCAAGATATGCTCCTTTCTAACCACAACTTCAAATGCAAATGAAAGCTTCTAAGATTCTATTAAGGAAAATGAATGTAATGCACTTTGCTTATAGTTTGCTGCAACTCTCATTTTGGGTCTTTATAAATATATTTTTCAACAGGATGTGTCAGATGGGAAGAGACTAAATGCCTGTTACAATGCATTGATCCTAATAATATTAATTATTATCATTTAAATGAAAAGTAAGTTTAAGAGACTAGTCATCATGAGTCATCCATGAGTAACATGTTGTACAGCATACAATTTATGGAGGTTTGTGCATTTCAGCTAATGCATCACTTTAGTGGGCTTTTATTTGCTAATATTGATTATATGTTACAAATCAAAAGTCAATGCATAGCCCTGGACTTCTGTGAAAATAAATGAAAACAGCCTTGAGCACTGCAAACTTGCTAACACTGTTTTTCTTTTATAACACTTGTAAGTTTCTTGTTGTTCAATATCTATATCTACTTCCAGAAGGAGACTGGAAGAGTAATTGTCTTGAAATTCAACATACGATATCCCCCAACACCAAACTCTTTCTCTCCCTTTCAATCTCTTTCTCTCTGGATATATGTATGTGTGTATGTATGTGTAAAATGGACAGATGTTTAAAATGACAGTATAATATAGTTCTCTTTCACTTACTGGATTTATTCATAAAGCAGGTATATACATTTTAGGGTAAATTTTTACCACCTCAGCAGCTAAATCCTGAAACTTGATTGTGCTCTACACTTTTAACCTGGTTCTTGTAATCCCCAGGCAGAGCCCCTGATGGCTTCAAAATAAAATGTTTGACCACTTCTGCAAAAAACTTCTCATCTATTTTGAAGCAAGCAGTGTGTTTTAGACATCTGATTCAGACTTCAAATAAACTCCTAATATTTCTGTTGCAAGCATAGCAGCTCAGGAAGAATTTATATGGGGCAGTCATATCACAGTCACTGGGCAGTGTATTTGTTGAGGAAGATGCAAACAATTGCAGTATACTTTATCTTATAATATACTTTATTTTCTCAGACTATATGCTGAGACATGGAATATGTCTACACATAACTAAGTATAAACTATCGATTAATAAACTCAGGCTAGATGAACAGGATAACCAAATCTGCAAAGTAAAAATATGGTATACTCAGTGTTTATTATGTAATGCAAAATAAATCCAGTGTCAATTGCTTAAAGTTTGCTTGTTAGTACGCTATTTTGGTATTACACAGATACAATGCTAAGCATCTATGTTTACCATCTACATGAGCAAATGGGCCTGCTGGAGAGATTTAAATCACAAAAGTGAGTATCTTTCTTTTTACTTCTTCCTTTTTGGTCCATTGAAAATCAGAATTAATTGTCAGAATCCTACAAATTATCAATCTGCTACCCAATGTTGCCCATAATATCTAGTGGCATTTGGTATAAGATGACAAATTTTACTCTCTAAGTAAAATAGATAAATATCTATACAGAACAGCATAGGTATAGAAGTCACAAACCAGAAATGTAAAAATTTACCAAATCAGTTCAGCACTGGGGGCTTTGAAATTTACTATACCAAAAAGCAGAGATATTATTCAGCTTTCTCAGCCAGTCAGTCTTTTGTACAACTTCAGAGATGCCAGCAAACTGGCAAATGTTTTCTAGAAAATGGACTTTTAAACTGGCCTTATGCCAAATATAAAGCTACGAGCAACACAGGAGCAAGAGACATCTTTGGCTCAGTGAGTTTGATGCAGCTTTTGCAAGACAAAGAAGCAAGCATGCACAGACAGACAATTCTACATATAGACCAGCAGATGGGCACTTGAGTAGCCACTGGGCAGTATCAGAGTTCTTGGTGCTGAAAGAAAGAAAAGATTAGTATTTTGCTTTAAATGATTTTACTTTAAAATGATTTTGAAGGGACTATATCTGCCTAAGAATTCCATGGGCTTTACCATAAGCAGTCAGCAAACATGTATCAAACGCCTCTACTAATACACGTCTGTTGATTTTGTCCAGAATCTCTTTCTTCTTTGGGGATCTGTTCTCCCCTTTCCATGTGATATCATGAATCTGCCACTCACAGTCTCCTGTCTTCTCCACCCATCCCTGGCTGCTATGAGCTGAACTGTGTCCCTCTCCCATATTTATATGTTTAAGTCCTAACCTCCAGAACCTGGGAATATTGCTGTATCTGAAGTTAAGGCCTTTAAAGAGGTAAATAAGATGAAATGAAGTCACTTGGGTATGCCCTAATCCAATACGGCTGATGTCCTGAGGAGAACAGGATACAGACATAGGCTTGCACATAAAGAAAAGGACATATGAGAATATCGAAAGAAGGCGGTCATCCGCAAGTCAAAGAGAGGCCCCAGAAGAAAGCAGCTCTGCTGACACCTCATCTTAGACTTCCAGCCTCCAGAACTGTGGAAACAAAATTTACTTAGTTTAAGTCACCCAGTCTGTGGTATTCGTGATGGCAGCCCTAGCAAACTAATATACTGCCCACGGGAGCAACCTCAGCTCAACTATTCACAGGAGATATTCTCCTGGTCAGTGTTGAGCAGGGTTGGCTGATGACACGTGTTGGTCTCCTAATTTGGAGGTGAAAGAGAATTGGCTACATTTCTGAACTGGGAGTATCTGGCAGCCATCTTCCCCATCATGTGAAGAAAGTCAATCTGCAGAAAGAGAGAATGAGGCCAACATACAGAAATAGTGAGGATACATGCAATTCAAGCATAAAATGATCAGGTTTTCAACTAGTATGTCAAAAATAGAAGTCTTTTATTTATTTATTTATTTATTTTGAGACAAGATCTCATTATGTTGGCCAAGCTAGTCTGGAACTCCTGGCCTCAAGCAGCCGTCTTGCCTCAGCCTCCCCGGTAGGTAGGATGACAAGTACATGCTACTGCTGCACCTG
Organism: Cebus imitator; assembly: GCF_001604975.1. Taxonomy (NCBI): domain Eukaryota; kingdom Metazoa; phylum Chordata; class Mammalia; order Primates; family Cebidae; genus Cebus; species Cebus imitator. The sequence goes on along the minus strand of NW_016107823.1, from coordinate 378,502 downwards.
CTAGAAGACTCATTTATTCAAAACTAAGAACTGTTCCACAAAAATGTAATGCTTCACTAAGAATTAAAAACTCATAAAGTAGTATGAAGTAAAAAGTAAGAAGCAAAAAATCTTAAAGTACTGAACAAAAGAGTACAAAAAAAGAAAAACGAAGTGAGGATGGTAAATTGTAATTACTTCTGAGGATACTGTATACCTGAAAGTGAGGTATAAAAACTACTTTAAAAATAATAATTTGATTACATAAAAATTTTAAACCTATGTGAGCCTAGAAATACCATAACCCAAGGTAAAAGACATGCATATATTTACATTTAAAAATAATTAATATGTTTGCATATATGTAAGTGTATCTATTTCAAAACAAAGCATGTTGTGAATATACATTTTAAATACATATTGTATAAATAGCAAAATATATAAAATATATTAATACATATATATAATGCATACATTATTAAGCCTACTTTCTTATTATTTTTAACACAACAATATGGTTGGAACATTGTTATAATATTAAATGTAGATATCCATCAGTATAATGTCTTCACAGTTTCCCACTGATAAATGTGTAATAATTTGTTCACACTTGAATTAGGTACCATTCTAGTATGTAAAAATTGCACATGAATGGGAAAGGTATGTAATTTCACTAAATTCATTTTTTGCTTTCTTTTTGTCCCTCTGTATTTTCTTTCTTTCTTTT
>NW_016107823.1:373277-377666 GCF_001604975.1 Cebus imitator | reverse complement strand
GACTACAGGCGTGTGCCACCACTCCCAGCTAATATTTTTGTGTTTTTAGTAGAGACGGGGTTTCACCATGTTGGCCAAGATGGTCTTGATCTCTTGACCTCGTGATCCACCTGCCTCGGGCTCCCAAAGTGCTGGGATTACAGGCGTGAGCCACTGCGCCCGGCTCCCTCTGTATTTTTCTATTCTTTTCATATGGAATGTGTCTTACTGTTTAATAAAGGTATAAAGTGAAAGCTGAAAGGAAAAAAATGCATATTCAATCATTTTTAAAATTTGAATTCCATTTTCATTAACTTTCTGCCCATGGATGGCCAGAAACCTAAACAGGATACAGAAAGGAAAAAGAAGAACATTTCTACTAAGTTTCATTCTTAATAAATAGAGAGACTTACAAAAAAGTGGGGGTGGAAAATATACCCACCCCTACTGACTGCTGTTAACTCAATCTATTCTAGAGTTCCTTATCTGAAGTCATTATTTTCAGACTGAACACTCCCAAGTTTCATGGGAGATGGGGTGGTGTCAAGGAGGAGTCTTCAGGAGCCATCAGGAGGAAGGGAAAAAAAAGGGCAAAGGGGAGGGTAAAGCGAAGAGAATCCTACTCTTTATCATAGTCATTCTATTTCTTTGTTGGTCATATGGGATTCCTGAGTATTTTTTTTTTAAGTTTAGATCTTTAAAAAGATCCACCAATATTTGCTGTGATCTAGATCAATGTTCTTTCTGATTTAGGTTTTTCTGGCTATATATCATACACCCTCACTTTTTCTTTACAAGATCCATGGAGAAGAAAAGCTAAAACTTGATAGTCAGCAAGGAATAGCAGATTCATTCCCTTTTCCCCGAATGCAGAACCGTTGCCATGAAGACACTGCTGAGAGAGCTAATCTATGAGAAGTACTGAAACATCACTGGATAAGAAGAGAGAAAAAACTCTCACCACTGTCTTTATATTCCATCCTCTGGCAGTCAGCACTCAGCTTCTCCTCAAATGAAAGGTGAACAAATACTTAAAGATTTAGGTTGAAATGTACAAAACTATGAGTCTGCCTGAAAAAAAATACTTGATCATCTCTAGATCATATGCATAATGATCAACCAACCATGTGAGAAAGGGTCAAACCTGTCCTTTTAGACAGGAGTAACAGTTTTTCGGCTACAATGGTAACCACACAGAAATTGATCCTACATTTTGAAACGCATTGCTACGTTTCTACCTAGTTTATGAATAATATTATAGCTAGTTCTCTAGTTCTTTCACACATGTAAACAGCTTCTTATTTAAAATGGGTACTTATGTCTTGCAGGAGTGAGGACTTGTATTTTTGACTTCTCCTGCCCTTGTTCTCTGCCCCATAGCATCAGCTCAATATTGAGTTCATAACACATAAGTAGAGAAATCAGTCCAGGCATTGCCAAAACTCTCTGATGATTGGCAGAGCTCTCCTTCCATAACTCTGACCCCCATCATTAGCATGTTTCATTCAAAATTATTAGAGTGGCCATTATATATTAGGGACTATGACCATGTACTGAATTTGAGAAGTGAAAAAATAAAGTCCCACTCTCAGGGCGTCTCAGTCTTTGTGGGGAGACAAACACATACACAAATACAGCTGACTCTTGAATAACATGGGTTTGAACTGTGTGGGTCCACTAACACGCAGATTGTTTTTTCGATAAATAGGATTGGGAAAAATTTTTGGAAATTTGCAATAATTTAAAAGAAACCTCATAGGTGAACCACACAGCCAAGTAATATTTTAAAAATGCAGAAAAGGTTAGTCATGTTATGAAAATGTAAAATATATGTAGATTTCAGTATATTTTATCACTTACTACCATGCAATGTACACAAATCTTATAAAAAGTTAAAATTTATTGGTGGGTGGATCACCTGAGGTCAGGAGTATGAGACCAGCCTGACCAATATGGTGAAACCCTGTCTCTACTAAAAATTCAAAAATTAGCAGGGCATGGTGGCACGTGCCTGTAATCCCAGCTACTTGGGAGGCTGAGACAGGAGAATTGCTTGAACCTGGGAGGCAGAAGTTGCAGTGAGCCGAGATAATGTCACTGCACTCCAGTCTGGGTGACAGAGCAAGACTCTGTCTCAAAAAAAAAATTATAAAAACTTATACACACAAACATATACAAACAATGCATGGGACAGTAGAGAGAAATGTAAACAAATATAAAAATGCAGTATTAAATCATAACTGCATAAAATCAGCAGTAGTACATACCATACTACTGTCATAATTTTGTCCCCATCTCCTGTTGCTACTGCAGTGGCACAAGTATTTCCTGTATTTGCTTAAAATGCCTTTTGATGCTAATCACCTTCTTCTGAGCAGTTTGTCAGACGAGTAAACTGTGTATTGCAGTAAAAAACTAAAAAAGCACCCTGTTGTTCTTGTGAATTTCTCCTCATGCTTAATGCAATGCTGTAACCTTGAATTACACTGTGGGACTCATACAAATACCACTAGTAATGCTGAAAATGCTCCCAAGAAATAGCCACAAGCCATGATGTTACAAGAAAATGTGGAATTCCTTAATATGTACCATAGATTGAGGTCTGTGGCTGCAGTTGCCCACCATTTCAAGATAAATAAACCCAGCATAGGGACCATGGTGAACAAAAGAAAATAAAATTCATAAAGCCATCACTGTAGCTACACAAGCAGGTGTGAAAACATTGCACGTTTTGGGAAACACCTTTTCATCGTATTGAAAATGCAGCTTTTATGTGAGTGTAGGATTGCTAAAAGAAAGGCATGCTTGCAGACTCTAATGTGATTCAAGAGAAAGCAAAGTCATTATATGACAACTTAAAGCAAGAGAAAGGTAAAGTATCTAAAGCTGAGATTTTAATGCTAGCAAAGGATGGCTTAATAATTTCAAAAAGAGGTTTAGCTTAAAAAATGTCAGGGTAACAGGAGAAGCATTTTCTGCCAACCAAGAGGTAACAGACGATTTCCTGGACACCATTAAGAAAGTCATTGAGGAGAAAGGATATCTGCCTGAACAGGTTTTTAATGCAGATGAAGGTACCCTCTTAAAAAAAAAAAAGTCACAAAGGAAATATACTAGTAAGGAAGCAAAGTCAGCACTAGGATTTAGGGGTAGGCTAACTCAATGCTTTTGTGCAAGTGCAGTTGGGTTTAAGATCAGGTCTGTCCTTATAAAGCTTCTAACCCCTGAGCCTTGATGGGCAAAGATAAATGCTAGCTGCCAGACTTTTGTCTATACAACAAGGCCTGGACAAGAACCCCTTCTCTGGATTTGTTCCATCGCTTTGTTCCTGAAGTCAGAAAGTACCTTGCCAGTAAGAGACTGCCTTTTAAAGTTCTTTTCTCATTGGCCAATGACCCTGATCACACAGAGCCCCATAAGCTGTACACTTTGAAGGCATCAAAGTGGTCTACTTGCCCTCAAATACAATATCTCTAATTCAGTGTCCAAATCAGGGAGTCATAGGATCTTTAGGGCTCATTATACACAGTACTCTACAGAAAGGATTGTCACTGCTATGGAAGAGAACTCCAACAGAGAGAACATCATGAAAATCTGGAAGGATCACACCATTGAAGATGACATAGTTGCTATAGAAAAATCTATGAAAACCATCAGCCCAAAAGAATAAATTCCTGCTGGAGAAAACTGTACCAATGGTGTACATGGCTTTACATAATTTATGAGAGAGTCAGTCAAGGAAATTGTGAAAGAATTTGTGGATTTGGCAGAAAAAAAAAAAGTAAGCAGTGAAGGGCTTCAAGATATGGATCTTGGAGAAATTCAAGAGCAGATAGATACCATAACAGAGGAATTAACAAAAGACAACTTGAATCATTCATAATTTCATGGAGATGAGTCCTTCCAAACCAGTGCCAGATCATGAGGAAGAAGATGTAGAGGAACCAGTGCCAGAAAACAAGTTGACATTAGACAATCTGGGAAAAGCGTTTGCATTACACAAGCTGGCTTTCGACTTCTTTTACAACATGAATCCTTCTACGATATGGGCACTGAAGCTAAAGTAAACTGTAGAAGAAGGATGTGTGTTGTGAAGAAATATTTTTAGAGAAATGAAAAAGCAAAAAAAAAAAGTCATACAGAAATTATGACATATTTTGTAAAGTTACACTGAATGTGCCTGCCTCTGCCTCCTCTTCCACCTTCTCTACCACCTTTGCCTGTGCCTCCCCAAGACAGCAGAAACAAACCCTCCTCTTTTTCCACCTCCTCAGTCTACTAGCATGAAGATGATGAGGATGAAGGCCTTCATAATGATCCACTTCCACTTAAAAAACAGTGAATGTATTTTATCTTTCTTATGGTTTTCTTTTTTTTTTTTTTTTCATAAAGAAAAAGATTTAATGGACT
>NW_016107823.1:355747-373204 GCF_001604975.1 Cebus imitator | reverse complement strand
CAAGAGAGAATGAGAGCCAAGTAAAAGGGGAAACCCCTTATAAAACCATCAGATCTCATGAGACTTATTTACTACTATGAGAACAATATGGGGGAAAATGCCCCCATGATTCAATTTTCTCCTACTGGGTCCCTCCCACAACATGTCAGAATTATGGGAGCTATAAATCAAGATGAGATTTGGGTGGGAACACAGCCAAACCATATCACCTGGGATATGGGCAGAGCTCCTACAGTGCTATAATCTTTTTTTTTTTTAATTGCATTTTAGGTTCTGGGGTACATATGAAGAACATGCATGATTGTTGCACAGGTACACACATGACACTGTGATTTGCTGCCTTCCTCCCCATCACCTGTATCTGGCATTTCTCCCCACGCTATCTCTCCCCAACTCCCCACCCCCACTGTCCCTCCCCTATTTCCCACCCCCGACAGAACTTAGTGTGTGATGCTCCTCTCCCTGTGTCCATGTGTTCTCATTGTTCAACACCCACCTATGAGTGTCCCTACAAAGGACATGAACTCATCGTTTTTTGATGGCTGCATAATATTCCATGGTGTATATGTGCCACATTTTCCCTGTCCAGTCTATCATCAACAGGCATTTTGGTTTGTTCCAGGTCTTTGCTATTGTGAACAGTGCTGAAATGAACATTCATGTGCATGTGTCCTTATAGTAGAATGATTTATAATCCTTTGGATATATACCCAGTTTTTTATATATATATATGCGTATATATATATATATGTACATATATATATAAATATACATATATATATAAATGATAATATATATTATATATGATATATATTAATTTCATATATATATTACATATAATATATAATATATTTAATATGTAAAATATATATTATATATTAAATTAAAATTTAATATATAATATATATTATATATTTTATTAGATTATATATATATATTCATTTTAAAACCACTATGTTCAATTCGGGAGAAATGCTACTGTGATCTGCCATGTGACTTTTCTTAAGCCTATGGTTAACTGACAAATTCATGCTCTATTTCTCAGTGTCTAATTTGTCTATCTCAACTGATGACTGGAAAAAACTCTAGGGAGGCTTTCTTTTACAAACCATATCTCAACCAACAGCACATTCTGTTGGCTTTTCTTTTAAAATGCATCTTGATATGGAGGTGCAGCATTCCTCTACCCATACTGAATTGAACAGAGCATTAGGAACTACAATATAGTTTCATCAGCCTTGGAATGCACGGAAATTTCTCCTAGATTCTTCTATGCTATAAATGCTGGGAATAGTTCTTAACATTTTTTGGTATGAATATTTCTAAGTATTTTAGAGGGTAATTGAGTGAGGCTATTTCAGCAGCCACTAGCCAAGTTTTCTTGGTGGTGGTGGTGGTCGAACTGACAATTTCAGAATTAGTGTGATTTATTTTTTCTATTTTAGTAAGTGAGGAAAGCATCCTAGGGGGAGAGAACAGCAACACTGTGTGATTTACTCCCATTTTGTGTGTGTGTAGGAAAAGAGAAATCAGACTATAGAATTGGTGGGTGGCTTTAGCACTGGTGTGAAAGAATGTTCCAAGTGTTTTTATCTCAGCTGACAGATCAAATGGTCCAGGCTTGGTAGCAAAGAATTTATGATTTTAAAAATGACTGTTGGACTTGGGGAAAGTGACAGAATTAAGAGTACCAAAAATGTCCTCTGAGTTTCCAAGGCTGCTGGTGTTGAAGGAATGAGGAAGCCCAAAAGGATGGGATTGTAAACTGGTAAATAAATTTGAGCTTTCGGAGATAGAATTGTGGGTAATACATGTTACTGAGCAGGGCTACGGAGGTGGGAGGCTGAAGCTGAAGAGAAATAAGGTCATGGATAAACTCAAAGAGCTATGAGGTTAGGTTGATGATATTAAAGATCATCTTTACAGATGTTGAATCTGACAAGAATGATTACAGATTTGAAGTGGAGAGGAATAAATTAACCGAAGTGATAAGTTTCTTATCATATATGTTGTATGAGCCAGGCATGGTGGCCCACTCCTGTGGTCTCAGCCACTTGGGAGGTGGAGGCAGAAGGATCACTTGAATCCAGGAGTTTAAGGCCAGCCTAGCCAATATAATAAGACCTTGTATCAAAAGAAATAATTTTAAAAAAGAGTTAAATGGTTCAAAAGTTAGTAGATGATAGTAAGAAAAAGTAGCAAAGATATGTTGAAAATCCCTGCCAATACCAGAGAGGAAAGTTTTAGCAGAAAACCCGGCTTCATTGTCATCCTTGGCTAGAAAAATTTCTGTTTTGTAAGGGAAAATGGAAGGTAAAGTTACTAAGGGCTAAGGGAATGTGCTGAAGGAAAGGAGTATAGGAGAGCATGTGAATAAGGAAGTGGGGGAAGGACTGGAACACTGGATGGGATTTGAATCATAATGGTTACTGAATTTCACATGGATAAGAAACATGAGGCAATTTATCCAGAGGTTTCCAAACTTGCTGAAAGAGGTCTCAGTGAAGCCACTTGCCCTTGCCTTGCACTTTTCCTCTGTCGTCAACTCTTTTCTTATTGGAGACCAAATGGCTTTTGTTAAAGTCTCTACATTTGATGGCAGGCCAAATACTGAAAAGGTGCAGGTTATCTGGCTTCTAAACCTTCTGAATTTGTTATGAAATTTGTTGTGTCACATGCCAAAGCCCTGTGAGCATCTGGGCTTGTGGTTCCTATTCTAGATAAAATCTGTCCCTGGATCATGTCGGAACAACAGAGTTGGTTATCTGGGCTGTACTGTTTCAGTCCCTAGACAGACTTGTGTGAGCAGATCTAATAAACTAAATTTAGTTGTTTATGAAATGGTGGAAGAAAGATCACTCTGGCTACAGCCTGGGTAATGGAATGGACTGGATTATTTAGGAGCAAGAAAGGAAGTGAGAAGAATATGAGAGAATGCCAATTTGGACTAGGCTGGTCATGGTAGAGATGAAGAAAAGTGGATGAATTTGGTAAGCTGTGGGGATGGATGGCTTACTGAAGAATTAAATGGGAATTTGAATGCACTTCCAGAAATTCTACCAATTAGAAATTCATTGGGTTTGCAAGCTGCTTTTATAAAAATGCAAATACATCTAAGAGGCTTACAACTGGGGTGAGGGTATAATTTAGTCTGAATTAGTTCCATCAGCTTACTTTCTGCTATCACCTAGCTGAAGTCAGTCATACTAAAGAGATGATAATTTTACCTGGGGATGGAATGTTTTGCATAAGGAATATAATCATGTTGGGGACAGAGGTGTGATTCTTTGTAATGACAGAAGCATCAAGAAGTCCACAGAATGCACAGAGAGTGGGTATCAGGATTTGAGAACACAGAGAACAAGCAAACTTAAATCTTCTCTGAAAGTTTGCTTAGAATATTAGACCTGGAATATTAAGAACAATCATCAGTGCTACCTAAAATAAAAAACTATTATTGGTCAATGTTTAAAAGTTATTTTAATTATATTATTTTGAAGATATATTTTATATTTGGTAGTAAATACTATCTATAATTTTTAAAGCTCCATCTTGTTTTTGATACAACAAAAGGTATTATCTTTTACCCATTATTTTCCATTTTCTTTACATACTCACATGTTAATTTTCAAATGAGGACATAAATCCTAACATGTTTAAAACACTATCTTTGAATACAAGTCCAGGTATATTTCAAGCTTCACATGAAGGTCAGTGCTCAGAGCTAAGATAAAACTGGAAAGAATGAGTTATGGCCAAAAATTGGGCACACTTTTAACCAGGACTTTTTGGATGGTGAGCTGTACTAAAAAGAACAAAAACAACAAATCACAGCCCAAGCAAAACAGTTCTCTTATGTTCTATTTTATACTCGTCTTCCAAATATGGGGGAGAAAATCCCTTTTATCAAAATAAGCAAACTTAATAAAAAGCAACAAAAAACATTAGCAACAAATTTGGGCCAACTAAAAACTATGGAACTTTTTTTTCAGAAGGCAAAGCATTAAATGGCAAGATAAAAATAAATCTTTGTGCTAGCCGGTAAAAATTCCGTGGATGTGTGCTCTTCAATGCGAGTCACAAGTCTAATGTCAGGTACAGTCTGGCTATGAAATGGAACAGACTGTGTTAGCCTTACATGCTGTCTCCAATCACTCCTCTGCATCTAGCCAACACTCTGTCCCGCCTCATTTGCAAGAGTCCCAGCCACATTTACCAGCATGATCATTTCTCCTTTCTTAGCATTTCTGTCTCTACCTACTACTGAAGATAAGTCTTTGACAAGTCTATATGGGGAAAATGCACAGCAGAATCATGGGATCTTAGCATTATTGATCATTGCCAAACTTTGTATTTTTAGAGATAAGAAAACCGAAGTACAACTAGGTTTTAAATCTTGCTCAGAGTCATACAATGACTAAGCCTCAGAGCTAGGACTTGTTAGGTAATCCTCTCTGAAATTGCTGGAGACACTGCTCTATGTATCTTTTATATTTCTGCACATTTTGCAAACAGAGGCCCTGAACACATTTGTTCTGAACTAGCTTTTCAAAGATATTTATATAGTGGAAAGCCTTGAAAAATAGAGATGATGCTTCACTCCAGAGCAAAGGAAGGTTTATTTTTTGTCCAGTATAACAAATATAATGTCTCCCTCTGGGGCAAAGTGTAGGCATACTCACTGCATATTATTAAAGATTCAAACTTCCTAAGCTCGGGGTTCCTTTCTTGAAATGCAAACCACCAAGTATAGTTGATTGGTTTTAGGACGGCCCCCTCTCCCCACTGCCCAGCTATGGATACCAAAATCCATGGGTGCTCAAATTCCTGATATTAAATGGTGTAGTATTTGCATATAATCCATGGATCCTTCCTGTATATTTTAAATCATCTTTCGATTACTTATAATACCTAATACAATGGCTGCACATCACTTAATTCCCATGGATTCAGTGTGATATTTAGCATGCAGCAAATTCAAGTTTTGTTTTTTGGAATTTTGTGAGATTATTTTTCCTAATACTTGTATCCATGGTTGGTTGAATCCACAGATATGCAACCCACAGACACGGAGGGCCAACAGGCTTCAGTGAATGGGTACATGTGCTGATAGTTGGCTCACCATTATTGCTGTAAATAAAAAAAGACATTGGTCTCTGACCCAGGAATCTATATCTTCTGCCATGAAACTGTGGCAGGTTGATCTGTGACCTTGTGAGAGGGGCTAAAATCTTAGACCCTTCACAGTTTTTGACCAAAGGATAAAATCTTAGTGACAATTTATCATGTAAAGGGAGAAAATATTAGGTGTTGTGAGGCCTTTTGCCTCTAGATTTTTGGCTGTTTGATTTTTCTAATTCAGGGTAATCTAATTACCATTTTTTGGGCATTATGTGTTAGGACTAATATATAACATTGTTTATTCAAATTAAGTTATACATACACACATATACAATCTACCTGAATTTTAAAATTAAACCTATGACATGGGTCTTCTTAACCCCACTTTGTGTATTAGAAAAAACAGAAAAAACAAAACACTCTTAAGTCACATAGCGAATAGGTGGCAGAGCTAAAATCTCTGGTTTCAAAATTTGTGTGTTTTTAACTGCCAAATGAAACATAGCTTAAAATTACACAGGACACTTTGGCTTTAAATATAATGTCAGATTCTATAGTGTTATGTTTAGTTTTACTATTGTACTTTTACAATCATATCCTATATTTAGGTAATGAAATGTTGTTACCTAATCTGCATTCAATATTAAATATTCAGTACTCATGATAAATAAAATGTTAATTTTGTGAATATTGAGTTTATTATATGTGGTATTTTTATAGCAACGCTCTACAAAGTAAAGTTGCAGTTTATAAAACTTAGGTCAGAAAATAATTCTGTAGACACTTCTTTAAAGCTACACATGTAAGAAAATTTTCTTCATCTAGAGAAAGATAACATGATGGTAGAAATAATTCCACTTAAAAGGTTGTATATTCTGTGAAACTATATTGCTAGTCACAAAGATAAATAGAAAATTAAAACACTAGACAGATTATGGAAAGAACTACAAATTCCTAAATCTTATAAATATTCTTGAGAATAAAAAATGTTTGAAGCATAAGAAGATAGAAAATACCTCTTAGTTTTATAGAAGCAAAATGTAAAATATAAACTTATATAAGAATTACTTGGGAACTTTTTAAAAAAACTGGTAATCTATTTCTGACCATAAACAGCTTTTCATTTTTATGATTTTATTCTGCTAAGTACAAAGCTAAAGAAACTTAATGTTCTGAATCAACAATTCTGAAATGTAAATAGCAACAAAGAAAAATATATTTTTAAATCTGTAGGATCTGGTAAAAATGTAAAAAATAATTTCTCCAGATTTCCTTTACTAAGGAATTTCTGGATATTTTTAATATTTTATTAATCAAAATAATTATTTTAATTGCTTCTCCCCAAAATATTACTTTTTTAAGACAACTAAAAAATTGTCCAGCCAAAATTTACAAAAAAACAAAAACCTCAGCTTATATAGTAAGTTACAATTTTTATATAAAACAATAACTACAGAAGCAAATTTACATATTTACATTAGACATGTGTCTTAAATTGAAAGTTGAATTATGATTTATTATTTTATTTTAATTCTCAGTAAATGACAGTAGATGACTATAATCTTTACAGTGGGACAGGCCAGTGTGGCTTATGTTTGGAGTGAGAGCAGAAATCCCAATAGAAAAGCTGATGGATTAAGATAGATTAGTTTCTTGATTCAACTAGGAGACAAATTAATACAAAACAAAATTAAAGGTATGCAGATCTAAGCTTTAATTTTGCAGTAAAGAACTTTCTGGGGGCATAAACTATTAAACATTAAATGGGTTTTAAAGAAGAAATTTGAGGAACCCTTTCACTGATGGTTTTTAAAGTAGGCTATCATTTTATCTATGAGGGCTCATATACCTTCCGATTTTTTGTATTTTTATATTTTGTATATATAAATAAATATATAAATATATAGATAACATAAACATATATATAATTGCACTTTAGGTTCTGGGGTACATGTGCAGAACATGCAGGATTGCTGCATAGGTGCATACATGACAATGTTATTTGCTGCCTCCATCCCCCCATCACCTATATCTGGCATTTCTCCCCATGTTATCCCTCCCCAACCTCGCTACTCCCCACTGTCCAGTGTGTGATGCTCCCCTCCCTGTGTCCATGTGTTCTCACTGCTCAACACCCGCCTATGAGTGAGAACATGAGGTGTTTGATTTTGTGTTCTTGTGTCAGTTTGCTGAGAATGATGGTTTCTAGATTCATCATGTCGCTACAAAGGACACAAACTCATTGTTTTTTTTATGGCTGTATAGTATTCCATGGTGTATATGTGCCACATTTTCCTTGTCCAGTCTAACATCAATGGGCATTTGGGTTGGTTCCAGGTCTTTGCTATTGTAAATAGTGCCACAATGAACATAGGCATGCATGTGTCTTTATAATAAGATGATTAATAATCCTTTGGATGTATACCCAGTAATGGGACTGCTGGGTCAAATGGAATTTCTATTTCTAGGTCCTTGACTCTAGGAACCTATAAGGAAACTGAAGATGGTAATTTTTGTCCCAAATTCCTAACATAGTTAAAACACAGAATTTATTCATTCAGTGTCCTGTATTAAACACACAGAAAAATTGAGAGGATTCCGGAAAGGAGAAACAGATTTTTAGGATCAGAATAATTTAATTATAAAGAAATATATACTTTGGGGGAAAAAACAAAGTATTATATAACTAAGAACTACTGTAATTATTACTTTTAAAATAAAGCAGCATTATTTTAAAAACAAATGGAAAGGAGAATAAGAAATATTTTCATCTGGCAAATCAGAAGGCAAAACTAAAAGAACACCAATGTTATGGTTGTATTCCTCACTGTAGGTCTTTCCATTGGCAAAGCCTGTGAACTGTGGCAGATCTGTGGTTGTGGAATTGATAGACAAAGGAGCCACAGATGCTGATCTGAGACTGTGTTAGCTGGTGTCTGCTGAGGAAGCCTGAATATCTCACATGTTTAAGCATAAGGAAGCAAATGAAAGATTACCTGGGAATCTTCTAACTATTTGACATAATCCTTCCTTTCTGCAAAGTGGCTGCTGTATTTCTGGTAATATATTTGCCTGAAAGGAATGAAAAAGATTCTAGTGAGTGAGGCATTCATGAATGCTAAAGCAAAACCAAGCAAACACACACACACAAAAAAAAACAGAAAGTATAGATATGATGCATTGTATAAACCACCACCAACTCACCTTCAAATCTCTGCAAGTCACCATGCAAATCCAGAATAATGAAGTAGCTTATTTGATAACATAAAACTAAAACTTGCCTGTAGGAAGCTTCAAAATATTTGGGACAACTTTTGAAAACCCTTTCATATTTTGAAGCCGTGATATTTGCTAGATATAAAAAGAAATACTTGTGGCTAATATAGTAACACAAATAACTTGATGTTTAGTGGTAATTCAGTGTTAAACCTATACCAAAATTTCATAAACAGTATTAAGGGCATTATTGTTTCTAAATATAAAACCCAGTCACCCACAAAACTTCAACCAAAACTTGTTTCTAGAAAGCTTTGTAAATATCAAAAATTCAAATATACGAATTTGAAAATATTATAAGGGAAAAGATACAGACAACTTTAATTCTTCCCTTCTCTCATGAATTTACAGATTGATTAACTAACATCATCCACTTAATCCCCAAACTAAAACCCAATATGAGAAAACCTTCTTAAAGCCAACAGAAAGAGATCAGTATAAAGTAGCCTGAAAATCAGATTCATTTTTGAGACATTATTGATTACTTTCAAATTAACACTCTAATCTAATAAAGTATTGCAGTTTCTCCACTATGTTCTGCTGGCATGACTTGTTAGAAAGAACCCAGGTGCAGTTGGAGAAGTGAGGCAACTAGAAACAGGGGTGGTAGCCCGCTTCTGGCATTTAAGAGAATCATAACTTGCTCTTTTCTTTTTTTTTTTTTCAGTTTCTTCACTTACAAAATAAAGCATTCAGAACTTTTGATCTCTAGCTCCAATTATGCTCTAAGATTTTTACCAAATCAATAAGATACAGTTCTAAAAATTGATTCACTTAAAGTGCTTGGGAAGAGTGCATCGACAAAATCGTTCCCAGTCTTTGCTACCTTATTAACCCTGTTCATGTGTTCAGCAAACTTTCTTTTCCCCAATATTAGCTATAAGAAAGACAAACTTCAGCCCAGATCCTGTATGAATGAGGCCAAGCTTCAGCAGAACCCACTGTTATCATTCTGCACCAGTGGCATTGCTAAACACTACATTGTAACAGTCCACAAGGACACCTAAGTGTGTATTCATCCTTTTTCATGCTGCTGATGAGGACATACTTGAGATTGTGTAATTTATATAAAAAGAAGAAGTGTTTGTTTGTTTCTTTGTTTTGAGAAGGAGTCTCGCTCTGTTGCCCAGGCAGGAGTGAAGTGGCATGATCTCGGCTCACTGCAAACTTCACCTCCCAGGTTCAAGCAATTCTCTGCTTCAGCCTCCCAAGTAGCTAGGATTACAGGTGCCTGACACCACGCCTGGCTAATTTTTGTATTTTTAGTAGAGATGATGTTTCACCACCTTGGCCAGGCTGGTCTTGAACTCCTGACCTCTTGATCCACCCACCTTGGCCTCCCAAAGTGCTGGAATTATAGAAGAAGAGATTTAATGGACTCACAGTTCCACGTGGCTGGGGAGGCCTCACAATTATGGCAGAAAGTGAAAGTCATATCTTGGTGGCAGACAAGAGGATGAGAGCCAAGTGAAAGGGGAAAGAAATCCCTTTATAAAATTATCAAATCTCATGAGACTTATTCACTACCACGAGAATAGTATGGAGGAAACTGTCCCCATGATTCAATTATCTCCCACTGGGTCCCTCCAACAACATGTGGGAATTATGGGAGCTACAATTCAAGACGAGATTTGGGTGGGGATATAGCCAAACCATATCAAAGTTGACAACCCTTACATTCACTTGCACTGAGAATTGAGAAAAGGCTGTAAGTGCAGCACACTTTCAATCTCAAGGTTGTCTTGGTTTCTCAAATCCAAAATTGAGAAATCTCAGGAACTAAATGTAGAAAAAGAAGAGTTTTCATGAAAACCTGAATTATTCAATTTAGAATTTAAGAAGGCCTGGAGGGAACAGACTGCAAAAGTATAAAGAACCCATAATAGAGATAATTTTTTGTTTTTTGTTTTTAAGTTCAGAAAGCATCCTTCTAAATTAGTCTGTGAAAAGCTTCAAAAATCAGTGAAATTGAGCCATTTTCCCTAAATAGGGCAAAATCATTCAGTTGCTGGTAAATTAATAGAATCTTTAACAATATGACTCAGGAAGAAAATCAGCATTGGGTAAGCAGCGTTTAAGTTTTGGACTGACTCAGGTCCATTGCTAACCTTGTCTTTACCAACAAAGCACTTCAAAAACTTAGAGCCAAGCCAAGGGAAGCAATTGTTCTATCCTTCTGCCTTCTATTTTCCTACCACCCACACAATGACTTCTCCCTGTGTTCCTTCCTTCAAAGTGCAGCTTTAGAATCGATAGCGTGGCTGATAACATAACCGTAGTGACATGTGACACCAGAAATATCGCCTCTATTCTACTCTGGAACTGAGCACCAAACTAAGTAGTTAAACTGAGTAAAGTAACAGAGCAAAGAAGGAAAAACATTCAAGGGTCATGTGTCATACAGCTGTGGTAACTCAACTATATTACACAGATTATAAGTTTTTAATTGTTAAACCCAGCAATACTCTTATTTTTACTTTTATATGTATCATAAAATATATAAGATTTGCATCATTATTAAGTGGAACATCATCAAAGAAGTTTTAATTTGGATTAGCTGACTTTTATATGATGAACTTCTCCAGCCTAACACTGCAATAATTATTTTTTAATGGACTTTATTTCTTAGAGCTGTTTTGGGTTTATAGCAAAATTAAGCAGAAGTTACAGAGATTTCCCATCTACTCCCTGCCCCAACACATGCAGAGCCGCCTCCATTATTAACATCCCCCACTAGAGTGGGCCATGTGTTATACTTGATGAACCTACACTGATACATCATTATCCAAATCATCATTTGTCATTAATACCAATCTTGTATTAGGTTTGAATGTCTTACATACAATATGCATCTATGTGTATGTGTGTATACTTATACACAGACTTATTTTTCTTTATTTAGCACATCCTTTCATATCTTTGAAAGGATTACAATGCACAGATAAAAGGATAATAACATTTAAACCCTATGATATTTCTATGAGGTTAAGTTTCGAAAAAGGGAATATGCGTTTTAAAAGATTTCTATCCCAATATATATTTCCCAATCCCTATTTGTGATAATCTGCATCTAAATTGTTTCTATTACATATTGTCAGAAGCAAAAGTTAAAAAAAAATTCTTTGAGACAGTCTATTAATAGGAAAATTATAATATTAATTATAACCATTTATGTAGTGCTTATAAATAAAAAAACTAAATCTATAGTAATTTATTAGAGAGAACAGACACCTGAATTTGAACTATTTATAAAGCATAAGAAAACACTGGAGGGGGAAGGAATTGATTTTTTGATTATTCCTGAACATTGAGAGTGACAGACACATCATGTTGTATTTTAGAGAAATGCTCTTTTTCCTCATATCTGTAGAGATGTTCATGCCTTTATTTGAACAAAAATTAGAACTTCTCCCAAAGCTGTTCATTGTCATCCAAAATGAAAAGAATTAATGACAAGAAATTAGGAGAACCAGCTAATCAAAGGAAAAAATCTTTTTTCTCCCTATGTCTCTCAAGTGCAATTATCATTCCACCAAATTCATCTGAAAATTCCCAGGGATGCTTTAAAATAATAGCCACTTTGGTAGTTCTCAGTGCTCCAAGTACTAAAAACAGCATCCCAGCTTTAGGGACTGCCAATTATACAACAATTTAGAGCTAGAAATCGGTCTCTCTGCTTTTGAAACACGGGCACCTCACCTGCCCACTTGAGGTGAGACAGCCCCAATTACTAAATTAGTGTTACCCCAAATAATGGACCTCACTTCACTTTTATCATCACACAGACTAACAGGGTTTTAAATTCATGTTACTATTCTGCTGACTGGGAAGAGTCCTGGTGGTTTATTTTCAATAACAGATCTTATGACCATTTTCTTTAAGCACTAAAATTATAAAGCTCTAATGTGATTAGTAATCCTAATTTGAGCCACTGTCCTCTCTTTGTTCATTTACAAGGTTATTGACAATTCTACAACATCTCCAACAAATTTGAAACAACTTCTGTTTTGAATATCTATGCTGTTTACATAATAGTCATGGTTCATAAAGCTTTAAATTATTCTTGCTAGAGAGTGACAGTTATCTATATGTATTATTTAGAATTTGTGTTTCCTTAAGAATACTCATTAGGTTATGCTCCAAGTGCTTTGCCTAAATATTTACTTCAAAAGGTGTTATTGACATGATTAAGAAAACATAAAATTGAAAGGAGAGTGCCTAAGTTTGAATCTTGGTTGCTTTATTAGCTAGGAGGTCTTAGACAAGTTTTATAACCTCTCTGTGCCTCAGTCTCCTCATCTGTAAATAATGGACGTAAATGAACACATAAGCAGTTAGG
The DNA here is from genome assembly GCF_001604975.1 of Cebus imitator. NCBI lineage: Eukaryota > Metazoa > Chordata > Mammalia > Primates > Cebidae > Cebus > Cebus imitator. The sequence continues at coordinate 360,468 of NW_016107823.1, read as the reverse complement.
ATGGTGCCTGGCAAACAGAAAGGAGACACAAGTGTGAGCTATTATTATTTGCCATTTATACCTTTAAAATATCTTCTGGATCTGGCCACATATCACCACCCCATTGCTACTCTGCTAGCCCACGTCACTCTCATCTCAGACCTATATTATTACAAAAATTAGTCTCCCTGTTTTAGTCTTTCCTTGCTGGATAGCTTATTTCAACAAAAACAATCAAGGCAATTCTGTAAAAATGCAAATGCACTGATGTCATTTGTCATCTGTGTGCTCAAAATTGTTCAATTACTCCCCACATGCCAAGAGTAAAGGCCCACAGTCCTTACCAGGGTTCTCATGGCCCCATCACTGAGCTTCACAGCTCCAGGTACCTCTCTGCTCTCACCTCCTGCTACGTTCACTCTACTTCAGCCGCAGGGAACTCCTTATGTCCCTCAGACAAACAAGACTTTCTCCCTTTATTGTAGGCCTATGGTTCCTCTCCTCTGAGTCTCAGTAGATTTACCCCAGACACTGGCATGGGGAGCACCCTGTCTTCCAGGCAAATGTCACTTTCTTGGTGATCTTAAACCCAATTCTCCAATATTTTGTCTCCTTGCTTTACTTTTCTCCTTAGTGCTTTTTACCATCTATCATATTATTACTTAGTAATTATTTTCCTCCTTTCTACCCATAAATGGTCTAACCTTCCAAGAATAGATATTTTTGTTGGCATTGTTAATTGCTATTTTCCCAGAACCTAAAATAAAGCTTAATAAATATGTTTAATAAATAATTGTAGAAACAGTGAAGGGATAGATGAATAAATAAATGTATGAATAAATGAATGAGTCAATAAAATCAATAATAAAATTACTGAGACATTCTGCAGGTCAAGCCTCTCTGGCTTTTTGTAGCCTTCATCTTGATAAATGGTATTTGTCTAAATTTAGTGTAAAGCCATCACCCTAAGTGAATTGAGGTAGAAACAGAAAATCACATACCACATGTTCTCACTTATAAGTGGGAGCTAAACATTGGGCGCTCGTGGACATAAAGATGACAACAAGAGAAATTGCAGACTTCTAGAGAAGTGGGGGACAAGGGTTGAAAAGGTAACTGTTAGGTACTATGCTCAGTACCTGGGGGACAGGATCAATCATACTCCAAATCTCAGCATCATACAATATACCTAGGTAACAAAACTAAACATGTACTGCTGAATCTAAAAGAAAAGATGAAATTCTTTAAAAAGATAGAAATTTTATATTTCAAATAGCTAGCAGAGAGAACTTGAAATGTTTTCATCACACAGAAATAATAAATACTCAAGGTGATGAGTAGCCTACTCTGACTTGATTATTGCACATATTATTCATGAAACAAAATATCACATGTACCTCATAAATAAGTTCAAATATGATGTATGAATTCTTTTAAAGTGAAGCTGGTATCAAGAAAATTAGAAAGCAATCCAAGAGGTTTAACTCATGATGAACAGCAGTTCCAGAGAGCAGAAAGAGGAAGGGGAATGGAGAAATGACTTTAAAAATAATATAAGAGCATATCCCAGAGAAGATTTGAAAACTTAAATGGTAAATGTTATTGATGCTTTCATTGTCACTATTTTAGCTAAAGTTTTATAAGAATTAGGAGAACACGGTAAAGAGTAAAAAGGGGATGCGGAGCGAGAATGGAAAAGATACTGAGTGCGGGATAAATGTTTTAGGGCTATCTGCTAAAGCAGTAATTCACAACTCACATACTTAAATGAATAGAAAATAATGATATTGCCTCATCCAACTGCTAAATCAATTCAACTAAGATTGTTTTTTGTTGCTTTTTGCTTTTTTAAAAAATAAGAATCAGCAGAATAAACCTATTTTAAGTAGGGGATTGCCCTTTCTTAAAACAGTATTTTTCCTGATGGTAGAATTAACATACATGTATGATAGAATAATTAAATATAAAGAGGAAAACAATAATTACTTATAATTTTTCCAACAGAAATAAATACTATTCCTAACATTTTAGTTATTCAGTATTTTTCTACACATATTAAAAAACACAGTTTGGATTTGGAACGTATAAACTGTTTTCTGATTTGCTTTTTTTACTCCTATTATGAGCATTTCCATGTGATTAATCATGAATTAATATCATGAGTTCCATGTGCATTATTTAGTTTTCCAGAATACTTATTTTGGTTCCAATTTTTTACTATTATAAATAACATCATTAGTATAATCTTTGTTCAATCCTCTGACCAGAAAGAATAATATGTAAATTCTGAGAAATAGAATTATAGATAAAACACATTGAAAATTTTGATTTTTTGTTTCTATTTTTGGTTTCTTCTATTTTGAAATATTCAGGAAGTGAGTGTATTTCTATCCATTTCTGAGAGAAACTGTATTTTCTAACAGCTTCCGAAACATCTCTATAAAAACAATTGTCTTTAAATAAATGTGCTTTATAGGCTTTACTGCTCAAGTCATTCACTAAAACAAAATGTTGACTGGGCATGGTAGCTCATGCCTGTAATCCCAGCACTTTGGGAAGCCAAGGTGGGAGGATCACAAGTCAGGAGTTCAAGACCAGCCTGGCCAATGTAGTGAAACACCGTCTCTACTAAAAATACAAAAATTAGCCAGCCATAGTGGTGCATGCCTGTAGTCCCAGCTACCCAGGAGGCTGAGGCAGGAGAATCTCTTGAACCTGGGAGGCAGAGGTTGCAGTGAGCTGAGATTGCACCACTGCAACTCCAGTCTGGTGACAGAGACTTCATCTCAAAAAAAAATAAGCCAAGTGTTGACTATGGACCTTGTGATCATCAGAGAATAAAGTGAATCTTTACTAGCAACAACAGAAAAACTGAACTACATGAACATATAATTATATATATATTTATATAATTATATATATTTTTTATAATATATATTTTTATAATTTAAAATATAATTTTTATATTTTTTATAATATATTTTTATAATTTAAAATATAATTATATTTTTACACATATAATTATATTTTATGTCACACCTGTAATTCATGTTAGTGTTTGTGTAATATACCCACATTCAGTGTAATTAACTATTATGATAGCTATGTAAATACTGCTTCACAATCAGGTAAAAGTATGAAATAAATGATATGCTTATGGAAAGATTAAAAAAGTTAACAGTGTAAAGGTAACCTTGAAGGCAAGAAATTTCTCATGTGTGACTTTTTCTATTTTTTAAATAAAAGGAACTCCAACTTGCCATATTTATAGAAAAGTTGGGCAGCTTCATAAAATTAAAACAATTAAAAAATTTTTAAATTTAAAACAGTTTTAAAAGTTTCTTAAACATATATTTACCATATGAATCACCCTCAAGAGAGAAAACTTATATTCATACGGTCATACAGAAACCTGCATGCAAATGTTTATGACAAGTGTTATTCATTGTGGATAAATGGAACATAAACTGGAACAAACCCAGGTGTCTTTTAACTTCTGAATTAACAAACAGACTGTGGTACATCCATAAAATGGAAACTTATTCAGCAATAAAAAGGAATAAAGTAGTAATTGACACAACAGGAATGAATCTTAAATGAGTTTGCTAAGGTGAAATAAGCCAGACCCCAAATGCTACAAATTATGATTCTAGTTATATGACCTTCTATTTAAAAAAAAAATAGAGACAGAAAATAAGTCAGTGATTGTTAAGGGTAGGGATCACAGGAGGGGCTGAGTTCACAGATGCAGCACAAGTGAATTTTGGAGCTAATAAGACCATTTTGCCATCACTTGGGGTGGGGATGGATACATAACTCTATGCATGTGTCAAAAGGGGCTATAAACTACAAAGAATGAATTTTACTATATGTAAATTTAAAAAAAAAAAACTCAACCCTGATTTGCAGTGGGAGTGGAAGGTAGGGACTCAAATAATATACAAATTCCTGCAAATGACCCTAACTCTATTGCTAATGAGTGACATAGACACACTGAAGGGAGGGAGGAGTAAAGATACATCCTAACTTCAGAAAACAATATTTTGACTAAATATTATTAGACAAAAAGACCACACACAAAACTTTCACTTTTATAAGTAAATTTGTTTCTCACAGGGGTATAGGTTAACAATTCTGAAGTGAATATATGGGTATGCTAGAGTTAAACAAATAGGGAAATATGATGTAAATGAGATCCAATTTTCTTACTGTCTGAGAAAGAAGTTACAAATGAGGACAGCAGAAGGCTATGATAAACCTTGTGGTGGTGGATGGCAAACAGGGGCATGATAAGAATCAGATTTTTAATATGTATTTAGAGAGACAGTTACAGAAATAAGTACAAGTGTATTACTTGCATGGGTTAGTATACATACAGACATTTCCAAGCTCTCTCTGCTGAGAGAGCTCAAACTCAGTGACATCCTAATAGCAATGGGCACACCTAGTACCCAGATCTTTGTTTTTAAATATCATTCTGCAATAACAGGAATGGGGTTCCTGAATAAATGGTTAATTCTAGCCTGGGACAGGAAAAATGCAAGATGAATTTAGAGTATCTCATGATGCTAAAAAGTAAAGAAGTGTCCAGGGAAAGAAAAACACATGACATGTCAAAAGGGCCAGGAGCCAACATGAGAAAGGTCTCAATGACCAAAGCTGGAACAATTTGAGCAACAACAAAAAAATTAATAACAATAGTACTGGTTTATAACCCATAGGATACAATAAATATCCATTAG
>NW_016107823.1:303776-355046 GCF_001604975.1 Cebus imitator | reverse complement strand
AAAAAAAAAAAAAAAAGAAAGAAAAAGAAAAAAAAGAAAAAAAATTGCAAAACTGTCAGATTGAAGGAGAGTTTGGAGATACGAAAACAGTGCAATAAGGGGTACTAGATAGGATCCTAGAGCAGAAAAGGGGCAAACTTTTTTTTGTAAAAAAAGATGCTATCTAAATGACATTTACAATTGAGTTAACAGTTTGTATCAGTATTAATTTCTTATTTTGGTGAATGTACCATGGTTATTGTATGTACTAGGAGCCAACATGAGAAAGTTCTCAATGACCAAAGCTGGAACAATTTGAGCAACAACAAAAAAATTAATAACAATAGTACTGGTTTATAACCCATAGGATACAATAAATATCCATTAGCCCTTACTGACATAAATAAATTATTGAATAAACAAATAAATGCAGGAGAAAGAATAGCCCTTCCTTACAGAAGGATTCCATCTCTTAGGAGATGACAGAGTAGGTGATTCTGCTTATAACCAACAAAACAGAAGCTTTGAAGTTTCTGAGGTGATAGTGGTGCTGAGTCTAACGGATTTTCAATAAGTAAGCCTATTGAAAGGTATTTGAAAAAATCTTTGTACTACTTTTGCAATTTTTCTACAAGTCTAAAATTATGTCAAAAATAAAAATTAAGGCTATGCACAGTGGCTCAGGCCTGTAATCCCAGCACTTTGGGAGGTCAATGCGGGCAGATCATTTGAGGCCAGGAGTTTAAAACCAGCTTGGCCAACATGGCAAAACCCCGTCTCTACTAAAAATCAAGAAATTTTAACCAGGTGAGGTGGTGCATGCTTGTAATCCCAGCTACTCAGGAAGCTGAGCAGAGTGCAAGAATCACTTGAACCCAGGAGGCCGTGGTTGCAGTGAGCCAAGGTTGCACCACTGTACTCCAGCCCGAGTGACAAAGTTTGACTCTGTGTCCAAAAAAACAACAAAAATTTAAATTTAAGAGAATCCCAGAATAACTGGCACTGTACTTTATAATTTTCCTTTCTGCTTATTTCACCCATAACCCCCTTCTTGTCTTCTCCATTGCCATCGCTGGCTGGTCTGTTCTGTTCTCTTCTCATCACATATTCCACTCATCTCCAGTGACTCATGCAGACTTAAAGCTAGCAGGTGTCTTGGAAACTGTCCAGTGTCTAATGTCTTCTTACTTCAGGAAAAGACATTGAAGGCTACAGAGATTAAATAACATAATCAAAATCCTTTAGCTAGTGACTGATGGCGCAAGAGCTGACCACAAAAGCCCTGGGAGAGGGGATAAGAGTCACGGGAAGAGTTTTTATGTGTAGCTCTGTGCTGTCCAAGTGCCAACCAACGTTTTGAGGCTCAGTAAACAAAGTGAAAAACTGAGTTAAATAGAATAATATTCTCCTTGATCTATACTGAACAAGGTCTAGTCTCAATTCAGATAGGACTGATGAAACCCAAGGACTTTGGGCATCTCAAAAATTTCGCAGCTGTGGGGAGACATTTTGCACCCCAGGCTGGGAACTTAACTATCACAGGAGCCATCAGTGGCAGCCAAAGTAGTATTGGGTGTTCCTCAATGCTTTCAGTGTAATGGTCTGAAACAGCATACCAACAACACTGTTTCTAAGTACAAGGAAGACACCAGCTGGGAAATAGATGGGAAAGCTGCTTTTTTTTTTTTTTTTTTTTATATCTTCAAGAGATGTAGGCCTATTCATATTACTTTGTGTTAGTTTTGTGAGTTTTGGTAGACTGTGTTTTTTTTTTTTTGTCTTTCATAATTGAGATTTTATTAGTTGAGGATGAGTATAGACATTTCAATTTGTACATAATTCTTAACATATGTACCAAAAACCTAAAAAGCCATGTATTGCAATTCTACTCTAAAGTTATTCCGGTGACCTTCCAGCTCAAAATTTGGAAGCAAATTTTCCTCAAGAGGCTATCAAGTACCAGTATCTTCACATGTTGATAAGCTGTTATACGCATTTCACCAGTTCTCAATTGAATAGCATGTACACTACATATTCACATGTTTAATCCTTCACAGCACAGTAACAAAGTTATTAGGAAAACAGAACTACTACAACTAACAATGTTACAGAGTGCACACAATTCCAACAGGGAGAGCCAGATGATAATCATCTGCCCAGCATAAAGATTGTAAGTACAAAGAATAGATAACAGACTTGAGAATTATTTAGAGGTTAAATTCCATAGTATTGGCAACTGATAGACTATAGATGACAAGGAAGAAGAAGGGCTCAAGGGTGAAGGCCAGATTTCCCTCTTAGGAGATGACAGAGTGGGTGATTCCGCTTATAACCAACAAAACAGAAGCTTTGAAGCTTCTGAGGTGATAGTGGTGCTGAATCTAATGGACTTAAGCAGCTGACTTTAAGCCAAGGGACCACATCAATGTTTCTCAACCTTGCTGCTATGAACTTATCTGGCCACACAATTATTTGTTGTGGTCATTATACAGTATTTAGCAGCATCCATGGCTTTAACCTATAGATGCTAGTACCAACCTTCCCTCCTAGATGTGGCAAAACCAAAAATGTCTCTAGGCATTGCCAACTATTACTAGAGGAGACAGAATCTCTCCCTGGTTGAAAATCATTGAGGTGGAGAGGTGGACAGCAGACAAAACAGTAAGAACAAAGGTATGTGATGGAAAACAGCACAGGCGCTTAGGGAATAATAAGCAGTTTCATAACATTTGCAGCATGACACCCAGTTAGAAAGAGATAAGAAAAGGGTACTGTTAGGCAGAAGCCTCCCACAAAAAAAATCTTGAATATTGTGCTAAATATTCACCATTTGGCCCTCTAGGTCTTCGCCCCCTGCTCTGTCCCCCAGGAGGCTGACTTTTGTGGGTAGCATCACAGAGAAATCTCTTGCACTTTGACTAACAGTTAGCTTGGACCAACGGGAGGCATTGGCAAGAGATTGGAGGGTGGGATTACAGAGAGGTGGGGTGTTTATCCCCAAGGCTCCTTCTCTGCAGGTCTGTGTAAAGGCTATATACTCCACTAAATTTACAGCACCTTTCCGAGGACACCTCCTTCTTGGTTGTAGCTCTCATTAGATTCTACCTAAACCATTCCTTCTACACATCCCTCTTACAACCCAGTGTGGTGAAACTTTTATAATGTTATTGGCTCCTGAGCACCTCACTAGGCCTTTCAGTTTTTTTTTTTACACTGCCAAAACCTCTGTAAATAGTTTATTTATTAATTTGTCTTCAGATACACCTTTATGAATATGGCATTTGATTCTTTCCAGAAGCCTAATACAAAGCGAATATTAAGACTTTATTCTAGAGTTAATGAAAAGCCACAACATTTTAAGTGTAGATATAAAAAGGCTAATTTACCATTTTATATTTTTCATCTCATAACCATGAGTAGGATAGATTTCAGGGGTAAAATATTTGCTTCAGAAAAACCAGTGAGGAAGATTTAGCAATAACCCAAGTAAGAGATGATGATTATCTGTCCAGAATAAAGGTAGTAAGTACAGTGAATAGTTGACAGATGTGAGAAATGTTTAGAAGAAGGTCAGGCACGGTGGCTCATGCCTGTAATCACAGCACTTTGGGAGGCTGAGGCAGGTAGATCACTTGAGGCAAACAGTTCGAGACCAACCTGGTCAAGATAGCAAAACTCAATTTCTACTGAAAATTCAAAAATTAACCATATATGGTGGTGCATATCTGTGATACCAGCTACTTGGGTGGCTGAAGCATGAGAATTGCGTCAATCTGGGAGGCAGAGGTTGCAATGAGGTGAGATCACCCCACTGCACTCTAGCCTGGGCAACAGAGGGAGACTCTGTCTCAAAAAAAACAAAACCAAAAACCCATGTTTAGAAGTTAAATTCAGTAGTACTGGTAATTGATAGAATGCTGATGACAAGGAAGAGGAAGGAAGGGCTCAAGGGTGATGGCCTTCTATCTTAGGAAATGACAAAAGTGGGTAATTTCTATATTGGGAGATGACAGACTGGGTGATTCTGTTTATAACCAACAGAACAGAAGCTCTGGAGCTGCTGAACACAAAAGCAGAAGATAATTCACTGAGGAAAAGAAAAAGTCAGTTTTTACCAGGTTGAGTTTCATATGTCTGTAGAACATCCAAGTGCAGATGTTCAGCAGCCTGTCGCTTATGCAACCCTAAAGCCTGGGAAAGTGCTCTGTCCTTTTGGTAGGTTTGTGAATCTCAAGCACAAATGGTTGTTGAAATTTCAGGATTGCTGTTAGGGAACACAGGCATTCAAAAATGAGCAGAGAAAAGGTGGTTGTAAAGAAAACAGAGGAGGAATGGCCAGAGATGTACATAGAGTCACAAAAGAGTGTGCTCAGCCCAGATGCCAAAATGGTGAAGATTTAGATGAAAGGGGTTATCTAGATGGTCAATTGTAGGAATAGCAAGTAATCTGGGTACACTACTCCATCTCTAGTTAGGGGCTGAATAATAGCTATTGGTTTCGGCACTTTTCTTACAGATTTGTTATAGATAACAATATGTAAATTTTCCAGCGAAGTAACTAGCACATGGCAAACACTGGATGATTTTTAGTTAAGTTTTCTAAAACCATTTACAAAAGTTCACACAATATAAACAGTAAGTACTAAATGTCAATTTTAAAAGGTAATTAGAAATTTTGTAAATTTTTTTGCAACTTAAGATACCAACTTAAGTTAGAAAAAATTAGAACAGTCATCTAAGACATAAAGACTTCACCACTTCGGATGAACAAGTTGTCAGATTAACCTATACTTTATAGGCTACAGATTTCTAGATAAAGTTGAGTCCTACTGAGTGAAACAACAGTATCTGCAGCAACTGAAGCTGAGGGAGGTCTTATTAAACAAAAAATGGTGACTATTTTATGGTAAAGTATATAAGGCATGGCCAGTTGGAAGATTCTCCAAAGATATAATAACTCTAATTCTTTAAGACTCTTAAACATTATAGACCAAGAAATGCCAGTGTTAATATCTATAGAGTTGATAAAATCTGTGCACATTTTGAGAGTATTACCTTTTGATGTAAACCTAACTGGCACATGACTTCCTTGGATATGCAGGGTTTTCCTTCAGCTTTCTTAGAAGACAGGCAAATGAGCAGATCCCAAGAGGCCAGATCACCTAAAAGCAAAAGAATATTCAAAACAAACAAATTCTCGTCAGATATTTTAAAGGCAATATTTAATTCTTCAAATTAAAAAAAATGTAATTATTTAAATTCTAAAACACAAGTAACTGATCCCAAATATACTTGATAAAAAGTCAACAAAATCACCAAAATTCAGCTTTTAAATTTAGAAAGCCTAGTACTTTTATATTTAGTATTGTATTCTATAGAAAATTTGTTTAAAGACATTTAGAAAATTCATTTAAAAGATTGAGATTAGAATACATTGAGATTAGTTTATAAAATAAGGGACTTGTTTTATAAAATAAGTCTTATTATAAAATAAGTCCCTTATTTTATAAACTAATAAAGTCTTATTTGTAGATTTGGGAGAAAAAAATAATACAATCTTTTAAGATGGAAGAAAGTTGTGAAATCAAATAATGATAAGAAGTGAAAACACCAAATATTTTGTTCTGGGCTTGGATATTTCCACTATTTTCCATAAATCTAAACATCAAAAATACTTTTGTAATGTTTATGTTGTAACAGGCAGAAAATAAAATTCAATGAAAATAAAAATGACAGGTTTCGCATAAAAGGAATTTGTAATCTAGTTATACACAGCAGAGTTCAGTTCAAACTATGGAGTATAGCATGGACCAAAGCAAATGATATTTCAGCTATTTCACCAAGGACGAAGTTCTTTGCCAATAAATCATAGTAACTTGCCAAAGTAATCTCAGAAGGGTACATTCCTGCCTAATCTCTGAACATTTTAAAGTGAACATTTATGTATATATGTGAGTTTATTTTTCTTTATTTGCTTTGATTATATATATATTTGATTATCTACAAATATATCTACAAATATATATATATATATTGGATTATATATATATATATATATATATATATATATGTATTTAAAATACCCTGCATATAATTGGGGCTGTAGAAATATTTCCTGAATAACGCATGAACAACTATCCCTTGAGAGAATGGTAAACACATTACCTCATGGAGAAAAAACAACAATAAAAGCAACAGAAGAAATGTACTTCAATTTTTAATGTTACTCAGAGACAATATGGAAATAGGGATCTCAAAAATAACCAGGAACCCACTGGGTAATGTCTAAATGAATTGGTATTACTTGGGAAATAATCCCCATTTTGGATGAAAATCCAATTTAAGAAAACAATTAAACAATTTCTATATACCTAGGCTCTTTTGCTGATCAATCCTGAGATAAATATTCCAAGTAATTTTTTATGCCAGACCTCACCAGTCATCTCCTGCATTAGATATAGCAGCTTCTAAAAAGGTACGAAGTAACCGCCTTCTTCAAATACCTCTCTTTTCAAATTTTTCAACAGACTTTCTCACTTGAGAAGCATAATGTTTCCAAAGAAAGGCTTTTTAAGAAAATTATTAATAAGGAAGAGGGATCTATGACAATTAGAAATGAAATTTCACTCCCCACCAATCAAGTCCTTTTCAATTTCATCAGTCCTGTGCTGTCTGGCCTACTGGTTCCCCCGTTTTTAATTGTCCTGTTGCTGGAAGGGAAACCTCTCTGCCAAACAAAGGAGTCCAGGCAACTGAACTCAAGCTCTTGTTCTAGAACTTCTCTGTTTGCTTGACTTATCCCAAGATGCTGAAAGACAGCATGATAAGGCAAAGAGGCAAGGAGAAGTGCAGCAGTTGATTTGGGGATGAGAGAAATTTCATCATGTAGCAAATCAGGCCTTAGGCTTGCAAGATCTACCGTGTTCCATACACTCTCATGAAAAGTTTCCATAGATTCTTTTAGGCAAGACCAAATACTATATGATGATTCCAATACTTTATTTTAAAAGTGCACCTGGCTTTTTCATCCCAAAAACCTTTTGATTTGGATTCAAAGCAAAACACAAAGACCTTTTATTCAGTATCATTTCTAGTCCTGGAAATACTAGAACCCTAGAAGAAACCTCCTGTTATATGATTCCCAACTAAATATTTTAAGAAGATAAAGATATGCAAAGAAGGATTTCAAATCATGACCTGCAGGGTTTTGGTCACAGAGTAAGTTTTATATTCCTCTATGTACAAGGCCTGTCCCTCTTCACTACTCAAGGTACACACATAATTTCTAGAGTTGATAGAAATATTTATTTAAGCCATAAATGTTTAAAATGGGAAGACACATTTAAATAATTCAAAGCATTGAATTTATTAAGAGCCTTCTACGAACAGAACATTGTACTCAAAGTATGAAAGTAAATAGCAAAAAAAAAGCAGAAAGTCACTGCCCTCAGAAATCCCTTTGAGGGATCTAAACGTTAAAAACAAAGTGGGAGAACTCAGTAGGATAACTTATAAAGCATAACACAGTTTCTTGGCATTCATAAGGGTGAGTCTCTCATCTCTCAAATATATTTAATATTTTAAATTAAAAATTAATAATTCAAAAATACTGTATAGTACACAAATCTCTTCTTAAAATGAAGTAAAGTGTAACTGAAATTTCAAGTAATCTCTTCATACACCTTCTTTCCAAATGCTTACTAGCATGTTCTAAAAATGCTGATTGTTTCCACTCAAAACCCCCACTGTTACCCACACTGAATCCTACCTCAATGTCCCCAAAGTTATTTCCTAGTTAAATATTTAGTAGACCTTTTTATTTTGTCTTCATTTCTATCTCCAGAATTAGAAGTCAACTCCATCCCCTGCTTTCCAAAGTCCTTTTTCTTCTTTTAATGAAGTTTTATTTGTTTTATGAGAGGTACTAGGTATTAAAATTTTGTTAAAAAACCCTAAAGCCACATTGAAATGTAGAAACTGGGCAGAGATCAAAGCACTTTCACTAGCTAAGTAAATCACATTGAGAAGTTAGCCTTGGAGCATTTGGGATACAAATCTGTACACCAGCACAATTACAAATTACTATATATTGCGGGGCTCTGGAGCCACATTTCACAGCTGAAAGCATGAACATTTAAGAGGCAGATGCCCAAGGTCTCCAGCAGAGATTGCAAACTAAAGGCACACAGGCAAATCAAGCCCTCAGAAGGGATGCATTTGGCCTGGACAGTGTTCATTTTGTTTTTGTTTTAATGTTAAGTATTTGCCAAAATGCAAATGTCAGCACAATTTACATAGAAAATTCAGATTTCAGCCTTTGTTTTAAAACTTCAGAGCTCTGGTAACATTGGGTCCATATCCTACAAAGTAGTGACTGGCTGGAGCTACTTCCCATATGTTCTCCAGTTTGCCATGGTCTCTTACCCTGGCACTTGGCCCTAGCTCGGCTTGGGCTCTGTCTCTGGTGGCAGCACACAATTCTAGACCTGGTATAAAATAATAGTGTGCCACGTTTCCATGAGTTGGCCATTTGACAAATTGATATACCATCTATTAGCTTTTAATGAATTAGATTTGTTCATTAAATAAATTGGTTTTGTTAAGATAACATCAGGCAAACTGCTATTTGGTTAATTGGTCCTAGAGTGGTGTTTGGATATACCCTTTGATCTCTAGATTTAACATGCTATTCCACAAGATTGGGGAAGGTGATTCAACTCCAGGAACTTTTTGTTGGTTACATTAAAGTTGGCAAAGGCTGCAACTTAGCCTCTTAGGGTTCCTTCCTTTCAGAGCCTGGAAAAATCAAGAGTTGTCTCTGATCATCATTTTCTTCTTACATCTTTTCTTTCCACTTGGAGTGCAAAAGTGGCCCAGAATCTGCTCCTACCTGGGCCGTGCCTCATCTCTTTCTCATTCACCCTCTCGTTAGACTTTTTTCTGTTGTAAATGGCCTAGGACAGGCTCTTTCTTTCTTTGTTTCCTTTTTTTTCAAGAATATTTTATTTTTTTATTGTACTTTAGGTCCTGGGGTAAATGTGAAGATCATGCAGGATTGTTGCATAGGTACATACATGACAATGTGGTTTGCTGCCTCCACCCCCCTGTCACCTACATCTGGAATTTCTCCCCATGTTAACCCTCCCCAACCTCCCACCCCCCCATCCCCCACTTGGCCCCCCACCAACAGACCCCAGTGTGTGATGCTCCCCTCCCTGTGTCCATGTGTTCTCATTATTCAACACGTGCCTATGAGTGAGAACATGCAGTGTTTGATTTTCTGTTCTTGTGTCAGTTTGCTGAGAATGATGGTTTCCAGATTCATCCATGTCCCTACAAAGGACACTAACTCATCATTTTTTATGGCTGCATAGTATTCCATGGTGTATATGTGCCACATTTTCCTTGTCTAGTCTATCATTGACGGGCATTTGGGTTGGTTCCAGGTCTTTGCTATTGTAAACAGTGCTGCTATGAACATATGTGTGCATGTGTCTTTATAACAGAAAGATTTATAATCCTTTGGGTATATACCCAGTAATGGGATTGCTGGGTAAAATGGAATTTCTATTTCTAGGTCCTTGAGGAAGCGCCACACTCTCTTCCACAACGGGTGAACTAATTTATACTCCCACCAACAATGTAAAAGTATTCCGATTTCTCCACATCCTCTCCAGCATCTGTTGTCTCCAGATTTTTTTAGTGATCGCCATTCTAACTGTCATGAGGTGGTATCTCAATGTGGTTTTGATTTGCATTTCTCTTATAATCAGTGATGATGAGCATTTATTCATATGTTTGTTGGCCTCATATATGTCTTCTTTTGAAAAGTGTCTGTTCATATCCTTCTCCCACTTTTGGATTGGTTTGTTTTTTTCTTGAAAATCTGTTTTAGTTCTTTGTATGTTCTAGATATTAGCCCTTTGTTAGATGAGTAGATTGCAAATTTTTTTTCCCATTCTGTTGGTTGCCAGTTCACTCCAATGATTGTTTCTTTTGCTGTGCAGAAGCTCTGGAGTTTAATTAGGTTCCATTTGTCTATTTTGGCTTTTGTCACCAATGCTTTTGGTGTTTTAGTCATGAAGTCCTTGCCTATGCCTATGTCCTGAATGGTTTTGCCTAGGTTTTCTTCTAGGGTTTTTATGGAGTTACATCTTATGTTTAAGTCTTTAATCCAACTGGAGTTAATTTTAGTGTGAGGTGTCAGGAAGGGGTCCAGTTTTTGCTTTCTGCACATGGCTAGCCAGTTATCCTAACACCATTTATTAAAACAGGGAATTTCCCCATTCCTTGTTTTTGTCAGGTTTGTCAATGATCAGATGATTGTAGATGTGTGGCATTGCCTCCAGCGCCTCTGTTCTGTTCCATTGGTCTATATCTCTGTTTTGGTATCAGCACCATGCTGTTTTGATTACTGCAGCCTTTTAGTATAGTTTGAAGTCAGGTAGTGTGATGCCTCCAGCTTTGTTCTTTTTGCTTAGGATTGTCTTGGCTGTGTGGGCTCTCTTTTGGATCCATATGAAGTTTAAGTGGTTTTTTCCAGTTCTGCGAAGAAGGTCATTGGTAGCTTGTTGGGGATAGCATTGAATCTATACATTATTTTGAGTAGTATGGCCATTTTCATGATATTGATTCTTCCTAACCATAAGCATGGAATGTTTCTCTATCTGTTGTTGTCATCTCTTATTTCCTTGAGCAGTGGTTTGTAGTTCTCCTTGAAGAGGTCCTTTACATCCTTTGTTAGGTGTATTTCTTGGTATTTTATTCTCTTTGTAGCAATTGTGAATGGGAATTTGCTCATGATTTGGCTCTCTATTAGTCTATTATTGATGTATAGAAATGCTTGTGATTTCTGCACATTAATTTTGTATCCTGAAACTTTGCTGAAGTTGCTTATCTTTAAGAGATTTTGGGCTGCGATGACAGGGTCTTCTAAATATACAATCATGTCATCTGCAAATAGAGACAATTTGACTTCCTCTTTTCCTAATTGAATACACTTTATTTATTTATTTATTTATTTATTGCCTAATTGCTCTGGCTAGAACTTCCAATACTATATTGAATAGGAGTGGTGACAGAGGGCATCCTTGTCTAGTGCCGGATTTCAAACGGAATGCTCCCAGTTTTTGCCCATTCAGTACAATGTTGGCTGTAGGTTTGTCATAAATAGCATTTATTGTTTTGAGATATGTTCCTTCGATACCTAGTTTATTGAGACTTTTTAGCATAAAGGGCTGTTGAATTTTTTGAAGGCCTTCTCTGCATCTATTCATATAATCATGTGGTTTTTGTCTTTGGTTCTGTTCATGTGGTGGATTATGTTTAAGACTTGTGTATGTTGAACCAGCCTTGCATCCCTGGGATGAAGCCTACTTGATCATGATGGATAAGCTATTTGATGTGCTGTTGCAATCTGTTTGCCAGTATTTTATTGAAGATTTTTGCATCTATGTTCATCATGGACATTGGCCTGAAGTTTTCTTTTTTTTGTTGAGTCGCTGCCAGGTTTTGGTATCAGGATGATGTTGATCTCATAAAATGATTTGGGAAGGATTCCTTCCTTTTGTATTGTTTGGAATAGTTTCATAAGGAATGGTACCAGCTCCTCATTGTATGTCTGGTAGAATGCAGCTGTGAACCCATCTGGATCTGGACTTTTTTTGGTTGGTAGGCTATCAATTGCTGCCTCAACTTCAGCCATTTTTATTGGTCTATTCAAGGTTTCAATTTCTTCTTGGTTTAAGGCTTGGGAGGGTGCAACTGTCCAGGAATTTATCCAGTTCTCCAGATTTACTGGTTTATGTGCATAGAATTGTAGTAATCTCTGATAATGGTTTGAATTTCTGTGGAATCTGTGGTAACATCCCCTTTATCATTTTTTATAGCATCTATTTGATCCTTTTTTTTATTAATCTGCATAGCAATCTCTCTATTTTGTTGAACTTTTCAAAAAACCAGCTCCTGGATTTGTTGATTTTTTAAAGGATTTTTTGTGTCCCTATCTCCTTTAGTTCTGCTCTGATCTTAGTTATTTCTTGTCTTCTGCTAGCTTTTGAGTTTTTTTATCTTGCTCCTCTAGCTCTTTCAATTTTGACAATAGGATGTCGATTTTAGATCTTTCCTTGCTTCTCATGTGGGCATTTATTGCTCTAAATTTTACTCTAGATGCTGTTTTAATTGTATTCCAGAGATTCTAGTATGTTGTGTCTTTGTTCTCATTGGTTTCAAAGAACATCTTTATTTCTGCCTTCATTTCATTGTTTATCCAGTTGACATTCAGGAGCTGGTTGTTCAGTTTCTGTGAAGCTGTGCAGTTCTGAGTTAGTTTCTTAATTCTGAGTTTGAATTTGATTGTCCTGTGGTCTGACAGACTGTTATGATTTCCATTCTTTTGAGTTTTCTGAGGAGTGACTTACTTCCAATTATGTGGTCAATTTTAGAGTAGGTACAATGTGGTGCTGAGAAGAATGTATATTCTGTGGCTTTGGGGTGAAGATTTCTGTAGATGTCTATTAGGTCTGCTTGGTCCAGATCCGAGTTCACGTCCTGGATATCCTTGTTAATTTTCTCTCTCCTTGATCTGTCTAATATTGACAGTGGAGTGTTAAATTCTCCCTCTATTATTGTGTGGGAGTCTAAGTCTCTTTGTAGGTCGTTAAAAACTTGCTTTAATGTACATGGCTGCTCCTGTATTGGGTGCATATATATTTAGGATCATTAGCTCTTCTTGATGCATTGATCTTTTTACCATTATGTAATGCCCTTCTTTGTCTCTTTTGATCTTTGTTGGTATAAAGGCCATTTTATCAGAGACTAGAATTGCAACTCCTGCTTTTTTTTTTTGCTCTCCATTTGCTTGATAAATCTTCCTCCATCCCTTTATTTTGAGCCTATGTGTGTCCTTGCATGTGAGATGGGTTTCCTGAATACAGCACACCGATGGATCTTGACTTTTTATCCAATTTGCCAGTCTGTGTCTTTTGATTGGGGCATTTAGCCCATTTACATTTAAGGTTAATATTGTTATATATGAATTTGATCCTGCCATTTTGATGCTAGCTGGGTGTTTTGGCCATTAGTTGACACATTTTCTTCATTGTGTCAATGATCTTTACCATTTGGTACATTTTTGGAATGGCTGGTACTGGTTGTTCCTTTCCTTGTTTAGTGCTTTTTTCAGGAGCTCTTGTAAGGCAGGCCAGGACAGGCTCTTTCTAAGCACTGGAGTAAACACTATTTCTTTGTGTCTTTCTCAATGTGCTTTCTCTGCACTGAGAAGGTTAACATTAGAGTAAGAAGTGCTAAGACATCAGATTTATGTTAGCTGAAAACAGGCAAAGCCCATGGTCAATTTGGGCAGTGCCTTTTAGGTTCTCCTGGCATGGGAAAAAGGACAACTGTGTGATTTAGCCTTGCTCTTTAGAATACTGCATTAGGATTTGGGGGCCAAAGCCACCACTAATGAATAAGTAGTAGAAATAGTAGTAACAATAATGATATCAACAGCTAATAATTGATATTAGTTGATATCTGAATAACTGATAATGTGCCAATTATTGTTTCACATATTTATGTTATCTCATTTATCCCATACAATAATCTATTTGATATTATTATTCTATATTTTACAGGCTCATAAAGGTTAAATAACTTGCCCAAGGTCACCCTTCCAGCTAGTGGTGGGAAGAGAATTTGGATATAGGATGTCTAGCTCTAGTGGCCATATTCTTGAACATCACACCATTATGTACTCTGAAAACAGAGAAGCAACAAAGAAATTTAGCTATTGATGCCTTACATGTGTTAATTTATGTAATATTTCCAACAGTCCTGTGGAGTAGAAATAATTATTACATGTTATTTCATGTATTTTAAAAGTGAGGAAACAGACACAGAAATTACCCAGCTGTAGCCCTTATTTCTTACTGTCCAGTGCATCTGTTTTTCTTTGGGAGCTTGGAGGAAGAAATAACTATAGCAGGTATAACTCAGGTATCCCCAGACCGTCACCCAGGTATAGTGCCCCATCACACTATTAGCAATACCACTGGTAATCAAAGTTAAATCTTCCTATGTAAATATGTACTTGGCCTCTACCTATTTTTGAAAATAAATCCTTAAAACTTTCTTAGGTTTGTTTTTTCTTATGGTTAAAATTATTTTTTTCCCTGTTACAGAGAAATCAGAGCTTCCTGATTAGGCTCACCAAGGTCTTAAATAGAAAGGTCATAGGTCATAATTCTAGGAAAACAGGATGTGGATGCTCCAGTCCCCATCTCATAATTACAGAAACGTGAAAAATCTACAGGCATCTCCCAAACACTCTAAAGCAAAACTGCTGATAACGCTAATCATTATCATGCTTTCGTAGTGTTAACTCTGGAAAAGATGAAAACTCTTCAGACAATTTTGGAAGGAGATATCAGGGTCCAGATCAATTATTTCAGATATAAAATGGCACTGACTATAGTTTTTATCCTTCTCTAAGTGTTCTCAGAAACTATCTAACATCTTTTAGTGTTAAAAGTAAGAGCAATTTTTAGAGGGTTTTGTTTTGTTTTAAAATCAAGCATCTGCCTTAAGGAGTGAGGCTGCCTTTAGAATATTTCCAGTCTCTCATAGACAGGCTGCCATAAAGTAAACATTAATTTCCTGGCTCACAAATGACCTCTTTCATTCATAACATCTGCAGGATCCATAATTTAATCCAGAGAACAACAGAGAACTCTGAGATAGCATCGTTCATATGAGCATCAAATGCTGCTTATTTTCAAGGAATGGCAATTTTAATTTTCTGGCATACTTAATAAAAATCAAAGAATATTAAGTCTATTCCTGCTTTATTCTTCTTCATAGCATGTACCATCATCTGACAGATTACATATATGTATATATATACACACCTATTTTATATTTGTTTATTATATCTCCCAATTTGAATGTCTGCTCCATGAGGGCAGAAGCTATGTCTGTTTTGTTCACTGCTATATTCTCAGTACCTAAAATAGTGTCTGAAATGTAAGAAGCATTTGCCACGTATCTGTAAAATGTATAAATGCGTGAATCTGTGAATAAGTGCATGTGAACAGCAGACAAACAATTATAATTCAATCAATCAAAGGTCAGTATGTTGAAATTCTATTCTAGAAATTAAAAATAGAATAATAGTAATAAAAAGGAAATAAATAAAATTTTGGTTTTTAGCTGGTAAGGATAAAAGAGGGGAAATAAACATGAGAAGAACAAAGTTAATAATTCATTGTGCTTAAATTCCAGTGCTTTACATATTGGAAATTTTCTATGAACACTTACACATTAGTCTGAAGCAGAACAGATTTATAAAGTGTAGTTTGGAAAATAAACTTGTCCAAGAGCTTCTAGAATACAAAGCTACAAAAGCTAAGACCCATTATTCACTTATTCACAATATTAGACTATCATATTCCATAAGGGTACAACAAAGATGATTTCCTAAGATTTTTTTCTTTAAGGTGAAGTACTAAAGATGTTTAAGTTTTTAGTAATTAATAATATTCCTTTATAATATATATGTGAGGATATTTTAACTGTTCACTATTCATTTGTAGTACCCTTTTTTTCACAACTAAATTATAAAATCTCTATGAAATAACAAAGTCTTTACCTGTATCCATTCTTTATAAGGATTAGTACATAATATTATGTTCATGAGTACATTTTCAGCTTATTGATGATAGATTAGGGCCTATAACTTGATTCCACCGCAAGATTGGTTGGATATATGTTAACCATTGCAAATACCTCTGTACCTTCCCAAATTTCTCAAATTGCATTAACCAATTCCTTACTTTGCACTCTTCATGTAGTGAGTCTACAGATCTGTACCATAGCAGTCATAATTAATTTTATTTATGATTGTTCTTTAAGGACAAGAAACAGTCACCTTATTGTTTCTAACACTGATTATAGTAGACACTTAGCAGATGTTTACTGGGTTGACTATTTCAATTTTCAGAATTAAACTTAAGAGAAATTGTATGTACAGAAACTTGAGATCCCTGAATGAACTATAGAACATGACCATGGCCATAAAATCTAATTAAATCTGGTCTTCTCACCCCAAGAAGCTTGCCATGGGTGTTTACTTGCTATGCTTGTGGCTCCATATCCTTTAAGGCTTAATGAAAGTGTTATGTTTCACAACAGAGAATTTCTAAACCATTTTCTCCATGAATGGCCTAAACCCATAGTAGAGATCAGGCTTTCCCTGTCCTAGTGTCTACTCTCTTTCTGCCGAAAAGAGGTTGTATAGATCAATGAAATATAGTAGTATGTGTGATGAGTTTGAGCTTCCTAAATTTTTCTAGGCTTCCCATAAATTGAGGAAAGAAACGTTATCCTTAGGTTTTGCAAAAGAAAAGATTTTTGCTGTGAAGAAGTTTGCCATTTAAAAAAAACATAAGAGGAAATTAATGAGTTTACTGTTGTGAAATAAACTCTTTAAGAAACGTTCACTTTAGAAGGCTTGCTAAAGTTCCCTCCTAGTTTTTTAAAATGACTTTTTAAAAAATGTTTTTATGCCATTTATCTCATCTTCTTTTGAAGTGTAACCAACTATATGCATGTGTGGGTATGTGTGTTTACGTTTTTACTGCTTTCAAGACTGTTGTCTGTCTGGGACAAAACTTTCATTATCGCATTTTACTAAATTTCTAAATGTCTGAGATGCTCAGCATCTTAATAAACCTTAAAAGATAGTAACGCTGCAACAATTTAAAAATCAGAAAACACCCAGTGCAAAATGTTGGTTTACGATACCGTTCTCCTATAAAAGGAACCATGTTGTTGGAGGAATAACTGATTCAAGAGTTGGGGCAGGAAATACCCAAGATGAGCCTAGAACGTTGCAATGTTAGAAAGTAAGAAAGTGCTAAAAACAAACAAGCAAACAAACAAACAAAAGCAAGGACAAAGGTATATCAAAGATACACTGAAGTCAACAATTAGAGCTGGAGCAATCTGAGCAACTAAATAAACAGAGTAATGTTGAATTATAACCTAAAGTAGAAAATAAATATCCATGAGTCCATAATGGTGCAAATAACTGACTGAATAAATAAATACATAGAGATGAAGAGACAAATCTCTCATGCAGATGAATTCCAAAACAGTTATGTAGCTACTCGGCCTTCAAGGAGGTATAGAGCATAAGTTCCTACTTCTTAAGTGTGAATGGCACACGGTGATACCCTTCCAAATAGTTCAATATGGAAAGAGAGAAAAAAAGAATAATTTTACAGTGGAAAAACCTAGCAAACATAACCTCAGTCAGACAATCAGGTTAACATTAACAGAGCTAAGTCATGTGGGTAGTACAAACCTTGACATGATGTGATAAGGATGATGCTTTATCTCTGTGTTCACACTCCCTTAAACCATAGCTCTAGTCTAATCATGAGAAAAACATTAGGCAAATTCCCACTGAGGGACATCAAAATAGCTGACCAGTTCCTCTCAAAACTGTCAAGGTCATGAAAATCAGAAAGTCTGAGAAACTGTCACAGCCAAGAGGAGTGAGCTGAATGAAACATGATGACTAAATGTAACACAGTATCTTGGGTGGGGTTTTGAAACAGAAAAAGAACATTAGGTGAAAACTAAGATAAATCTTAATAAATCATGGACTTAGTTTTTAAAAAGTCTGAATAAATGAATTCTCCAGAAGAAATAAGAGATGATTGTTATATCGTGGTAACTAGACACAAAGTTTCACATGTTAATTATATATCTCAACAAAATATTTTATACTAAGGATGTTGTATCACAAAACCAATCAGCATTATAATGCCAAAAGGGAAAACAATTACTTTTTATGCAACATGCATTCTTCCACAAATAAATTCCAATTTTTAAAAAACATTCAGAGGAATGAAAAATAGAGCAAGTTTGGAGTTGAAAGCTCTTTCTTAATACACGCAGCCCCTCACATGCCTTAAGGTAATAAAAGCCATCTAAGACAAAACCACAGCCAACATTTTACTGAATGGGGAGAGTTGAAAGCATTCCCCCGAGAACTAGAACAGGAAAAGAATACCCACTTTCACCACTTCTATTCAACATAGTGCTGGACATCCTAGCCAGAGCAACAGACAAAAGAAGGAAATAAAGGGCATCCAAACTGGCAGGAAGTCAAAGAGGAAGTCAAACTGTAGCTGTTTGATGATGGTATCATTGTATACCTAGGAAACCCTAAAGAGTTATCCAGAAAGCTTCTAGAACTAGTAAACAAATTCAGCAAAGTTTCAGGATACAAAATTACTGTACACAGATCAGTAGCTCTGCTATGTACCAACCAGTGACCAAGCTGAGAATCGAATCAAGAACTCAATCCCTTTCAAAATAGCTGCAAATAAATAAATAAATAAATAAAATAAAATACTTAGGAATATACCTAACCAAGGATGTGAAAGATGTCTACAAGGAAAACTACAAAGCTCTATGAAAAGAAATCATAGATGACCCAAACAGATGGAAACACATCCCATGCTCACGGATGGGTAGAATCAATATTGTCAAAATGACTAGACTGCCAAAAGCAATCTACAAACTCAAAGCAATTCCCATCAAAATACCACCATCGTTCTTCACAGAATTAGAAAAAATAATCCTAAAATTCATATGGAACCAAAAAAGAGCCCACATAGCCAAAGCAAGACTAAGCAAAAATGGACATAACTGGAAGCATCACGTTACACATTACCTGACTTCAAACAATACTATAAGGCCATAGTCCAAAACAGAATGGTACTGATATAAAAATAGGCACATAGACCACTACAACAGAATAGAGAACCCAGAAATAAACTCAAATACTTATAGCCAACTAATCTTTGACACAGCAAACAAAAATATAAAGTGAGGGAAGGACACCCTATTCAACAAATGGTGCTCGGATAATTGGCAAGCCACATGTAGAAGAATAAAACTGGATCCTCATCTCTCACCTTATGCAAAAATCAACTCAAGATGGATCAAAGACTTCAATTTAAGGCCTGAAATCATAAATATTCTTGAAGACATCAGAAAAACCCTTCATTAGCTTAGGCAAAGCCTTCATAACCAAAAACCCAAAAGCAAATGCAACCAAACCAAAGATAATAAAAGGTACTTAATTAAACTAAAAAGCTTGTACCCAGCAAAAGAAATAATCAGCAGAATTAAAAGACAACCCACAGAGTGAAAGAAAATCTTCATGATCTGCACGTCCAGCAAAGGACTAATACTCAGAATCTACAAAGAACTCAAACGAATCTACAAGGAACTCAAACAAATCAGAAAGAACAAAACAAACAATCCCATGAAAAAGTGGGACAGAGACATGAAAAGGCAATTCTCAAAAGAAAATGTACAAATTGTCAACAAGCATATGAAAAAATGTTCAACATCACTAGTTATCAGGGAAATGCAAATCAAAACCACAATACGATACCACCTCACTCCAGCAAGAAGAGTCATAATCAAAAGATAAAAAAATAACAGATATTGGTGTGGAAGTAGAGAAAGGGATCACTTTTACACTATTGGTGGAATTGTAAACTAGTATAACCACTATGGAAAACCATGTGGAGATTCCTTAAAGCACTAAAAGTAAATCTGCCATTTGATTTATCAATCCCACTACTAGGTGTCCACCCAGAGGAAAATAAGTCATTACATGAAAGAGATACTTGCACATGCATGTTCATAGCAGCCCAATTTGCAATTGCAAAAATATAGAACCAGCCCAAATGCTCATCAATCAATGAGTGGATAAAGAAAATGTAGTATATATATACCATGAAATACTACTCAACTGTAAAAAGGAATGAAATAATGACATTCTCAGCAACCTGCATGGAACTGGAGACCATTATTCCAAGTGAAGTAACTCAGGAATGGAAAATCAAACATCATATGTTCTCAGTCATAAGTGGGAGCTAAGCTATGAGAACTCAAAGGCATAAGAATGATAAACTGGACTTTGGGGACTTGAGGAAAAAGGTAGGAGATGGCAAAGGATAAAAGACTTCACACTGGGTACAGTGCACACTGCTTGGGTAATGGGCACACCAGAATCTCAGAAATCAACATTAAGTAATTTATTCATGTAACCAAACACCACCTGCTTCCCAAAAAACTATTGAAATTTTTTTTTAAAATGCTTTAAAATACATGCAGACCTTCAAATCCCAATCTTTCCTTTACCTTTAGGACTATTTCTCTCTAAATTCAACAACTCCTTTGGTATTTTATTGACATCTATTGTTTTAACTATTGCTTCTGTCATTGGCCCCCAAATTCACATTTCTTAATCTTTCTTATGATTCAAGAGACATTTCCAGTAATACTCTAGAAGAGATGCCCTGCTGAACACATACAAATCTGAACCCATTATCTCCCACCAAAATATCTGCTCTTTTTCCTTTTTTTTTTTTTAAGACAGGGTCTCACTCTGCCACCCAGGTTGTAGTGCAGTGGTGCAATCATGGCTCATTGCAGCTTTGACCTCCTGGACTCAAGTGATCCTCCAGCCTCAGCTTCCCTGAGTAGCTGGAAATGCAGCTATATATCACTATACCTGTCTACTTTTTAATTTTTTGTGGAGACAGGGGTCTCACAATGTTGCCCAGGATGGTCTCAAACTCCTGGGCTCATGCAATCCTCCCACCTCTGCCTCCCAAAGTGCTAGGATTACAGGCCTGAGCCACCATGCCCATCCTTACAAAGCTATAGCCACTTTCCAAACTAGAAGGCATAAGGACACCTTCAACTTGTACTTATTCCTCATTACCAAATCCTATTAATTTCAAACACCATCAATTCTAAATTTAAATTTCTTAAATATTTCCTGGCATTTTTAAATCCTATTCCATTCTCTAAATCTAGGATCTCACCATCTCTGCAAATCTTCTAGCTAGTCTCCTTGCTTCTAATTATTTTTCCTTCTAGAATCTATTTTTCTTCCTATAGCCAAAGTTATCCTCTTAAAATACAGATCTCATCCTTGTCAGAACAATACAGGTCAAATTCCTTAGCAAAGCAACGAAGTTCCTTCACATGGACTCCAACCCCGTCTTCTAGTCTCCTTTACCTACAAGTAGCCCCCTCCCTATCACAAACACTCCTGTTCTTCAGCCGCACCTGACTTTTCTTGGTCCCTGAAAGTCCAAGCTCTCACAAACCCGTATGTCTATATCCAGCTCATGCTGCTGAATGCTCTCCCCTCCAATATTTGCTTGAGAAATCAATCTTACACGCCAAGTGCTCTACTTGTGACACCTTCCTATCTCCCCACATTCAGAATTGGCCCTTTCCTTTTCTGTTCTCCCAAAACATTTTATTTCTGCCCTTCAGACTGCTTCTATTTTACCCGATATTACATTTAAACATGTATAGCCTTGCTACTTAGAAATGGTCCATAGATCCACATTGTCATGACTTGAAAGCTTGGTAGAAATGCAAATTTTCAGACCCAAACTTTGACCATACCAAATCAGAATTTGCCAATAGGATCCCTAGATGACTGGCATACACAAGAGAGTTTGAGAAACACTGATAGAAACCTCTGCCCAATTGTTCTTTGAAAGGTTTCACCTTTGTAATGCTCTCTCCCCTGCCCACACCAATTATAGTGTCCTACATATAGCTCTTATTTACTAACACTGTGTTGAATAAAACTTGAGTGTTTAGTGTCACTTATAAAATCCTTGATGTCTGACTATAATAATGTCCTCCTCATAATCCCTATTATGAGTTTGATGCTTTATCTTGGCTTCTTTTATTACTTGAGTATATAATATGGCTTTTGACAGACATTCCTATGCCAAATTCTGCAGAACAGCAAAAGAGGTT
The DNA here is from genome assembly GCF_001604975.1 of Cebus imitator. Classification (NCBI taxonomy): domain Eukaryota; kingdom Metazoa; phylum Chordata; class Mammalia; order Primates; family Cebidae; genus Cebus; species Cebus imitator. Next base: position 333,194 of record NW_016107823.1, on the reverse strand, counting down.
TTAGTGTATAATTATCATTATGACACTTCACCAAATATTATTCCTTCTTCTTGTTCTACTAAATGTCATTTTGCAGGACTTCTGTGAAATGTAATGAATAAAACCTCATCATATCTAGGTTAACATTATATAATAAGACATTGGGGATTGTGAGAAGTCTGAGAGGGAGGAGAGAACCACTGATTGCTAATTTATTTCAAGAATAAATCTATACTAATTCAGCACAGATGAGAATTAAGCCTTGAGAAAATATAATTCACTAACATGAGAAAAAGAATCAACTGTCTCTCAATGGCTTATTACTTAATGCCACAAGTATTTTAAATTACACATCTCCTATTCATAAGCATTATTTTCAATAATCTTTGGAGATTTATTGAACCCAACCATAACATGACTGTGAGATATTTATGAAGGAAATCTTATCGTCCATTTTAAAATCAAACAATAGATAATCCAATGAGCTTGTTCAGGGTCATTTCAAACAGGATGTGAGGCATAAAACTCAGACCTCTCAGGAATGATAATACTGACATTCTAGGGATGTTACAGGGATAGTGAGTTAATATTTGTAAAGTGTTTAGGATACTGCCCAGTATTTGATAAGCTTTATAAAAGCATTTATTTAATGAATGGCTATGTAGGTGGTAGGTTGATACAGGCAGATACATCCCAGATCCAGGTGATGAACTTTCAAGTAACAAAATGTGCTTCTATGTGTCTTGTCAGACTATTATTTAAAGCTTCTGAACACAGTGACATAACATAGTGTCATGTAGAAAACACAGAAAATAATCTCTTCTAACTCTGTCCAATGTCCTCATGTTTCTTCAGCAGGCATTCCTCCCATAGAAGGAAGAAATATTAGCTTGACAGACACTCAGCAGTGGTTTCAGTCTAAGAAAGAGAGGACCTCACACAGTAGTTCGCCTCAGTTAAAATGTATGCATATTACCTAGAACCAGGCTCAGCAGTTTTCTCTTATTGGCATTACAAGTTCATTTGCTAGAATATATGACATCTCGAGCCCTGAAATATGATGGAGGAAGGTATATGTTCATGGGTAAATAACAACAAGATCCAGGCGGTAGGCACCACCTGGCAAGCCAGCCCAAGCCTCCTTGGATCCTATGTGGGTGCTTTAGATATGGAGGAAGCTGGGTAATGAGTAAACAGGGCTATTGCCTAAGACAAGTTTCATCCACTTCACAATTTTCCTAAAATTGGCCCTGTTCCCAGGAGCCAAGGCTATATCAGAAGTGTCTCCTAAGGCTAATAATTCTGTCATCTATGAGATGAAGAGTATTTAGGTCAATGTGAAATTATGCCAAGTACTATTAAACTGCATCATTCCTACGCCTCTAAGAAGCATTTTTTTCTTTTTCTTTTCTTTTACTTTAAGTTCTGGAATACATGTGCAGAATGTGCAGGTTAGTTACATAGGTATACACGTGCCATGATGGTTTGCTGCACCTATCAATCCTTCATCTAGGTTTTAAGCCCTGCATGCATTAGGTGTTTTTCCTAATGCTCTCCCTCTTCTAGCCCCTACCCCCTGACAGGCCCTGGTATGTGATGTTCTCCTCCCTGTGTCCATGTGTTCTCATTGTTCAACTCCCACTTATGAGTGAGAACATGCAGTGTTTGGTTTTCTGTTCCTGTTTTAGTTAGCTGAGAACGATGGAGAAGCACATTTTAATCTCACATATTTTAACAGAATTATGCCAAATCATAGTTTCATTTAGTCTCATAACATTAACTTTCTACCTTTCCAGAAATGCTTTGAACATAATTTGCTGTTTTTATCTCTAATTATTTACTACTAAAATTTTGTATAGCCATCTCGCTTCTTTTGTTTATCCTTATTTAAAATCACTTTTCTTCTTCATTAACATTATTAATTTTAAGATTTATATATATATGCTTTATAATGCTTTGATACTTTAAATTCTATTATACTGGTTCCCAATAATAAGATTGCTGGCTTAAAAGTATATTTAAAGTTTTAAAGATGTTTCCAGCTTGCTCTCCCAAAAAAGGCCATAATATTTCACATTTCCACAAGCAATGTATGAGAGTTTTCTTTCTCAGAATCCCCACCATCAATAGATGATATCACCAATTTTGGGTTCTGCCAATCTCATGAATGTAAAGTAATACATTATACTTTAAATTGTCTTTCCCTAACTTTTTGTGCATTCCAGCATCTTTTCTTCATTTTGTCATTTGAATTTGCTTGTCTATTAACTGTTTGTTCATATATACATAGTATTAAAAGTTTTGCAAATAAAATTATTTAAAATGGCATTTAGTACATTTTCAGTTGATGTAAAAACCAAAATTTTTATTAAAAATAGAAATTTGGTATCATTTTTTAATCTGATGAGATAAATATCTAATACTGAAGACGTGATAATGTGTAATACTGAAGACACATAGGGAATCTGCAATGCTGGTGGAAGTAAAAACAGAAACCATCTTTTTGCAGAGAAATTGGCAGAGAGTGGCTGGATGTGGTGGTTTACACCCGTAATTCCAGCACTTTGGGAGGCCAAGCCGGGCAGATTACTTGAGTTTAAGAGTTTGAGACCAGACTGATCAACATGGTTAAACCTCATCTCCACTAAAAATCCAAAAAAAATTAGCTGGTGGTGGTGGGCACCTGTAATCCCAGCTACTCAGGAGGCTGAGACAGGAGAATCACTTGAACCCTCAATCGTGCCACTGCACTCCAACCTGGGCAACAGAGCAAGACCCTGACTCAAAGAAAACAGAAAATAGTTGGCAGGGAGGTCCACAGTTTTAATATTTTTACCTATTGATGCAATAATTTTGCATTATTACTCAAATCTCCAAAATATAATATAAATGAATATCACAGCAAAGTTGTATTTTATAGCAACAAGTTTTAAAAAATCTATCTATTAAGAAGGAATTCATTTAAAAATATGGTGTATGCATACAATAATATATTTAAAAGAATTAAGCATATGTTTTCTACAAACTTCCAAGAAATTTGTATGATATTCTGGTAAAAAGCTCAGGTTTGATGATAGGCTGACTTTTGGGTCAAGCCTCAACTCCACCATTTATGACATGAACTGCTTTTGATATGTGGCTGTCTAAACCTCAGTTCATTGTTGAAATAGAAATATCTACTTCATGAACTAGATGTGAGAAATAGATTAGTTAATACATATAAAGTGCATAGAACAATGCATTTAATTAATATAGTAGTCCCCCTCATCTGCAGGGGATACGTTCAAGACCTCCCAGTAGATGCCTGAAACTGTGGATAGTACCAAACCCTAAAATACCATGTTTTTTTTCTATACATACATATCTTTGATAAGACTGAATTTATAGATTAGGCACAGTAAGAGATTAATGACAATAATAATAAAAAGAACAATTATAACAATATGCTAGCATCACTACTCTTGCACTTTGGGGCCATCAAGTAAAATAAGGATGACTTTAGTACAAGCACTGAGTTGAAAGTTGATCTGATAACTAGAAAGCTTCTAAGTGACTCAAGGGTGGGAAGCATCCACAGTATAGAGATGTTAGACAAAGGGATGATTCATGTCCTGGGGCAGAACAGAGAGAGATAGCTTGAAGTTTCTTCATGCTACTCAGAAGGATGCCCAATTAAAGCTTACAAATAGTTTATTTCAGAGTTTTCAATTTAATATTTTTGAACTGCAGGTGACTACGGGTAACTGGAATCATGGAAAATGAAAACAAGTATAAGGGAGGAATACTGTACTCAATAAAGGCTAGCTTAAAACTACTGATTTAAAAATGTATCATTTTTAATCAATGTTGATATAGCAAGACTTTTATCATGTACTGTTTGTAAAGAGGCAGAAGGTAAAAGAGTAGCATATAGGTTATACAGATATGAAAACATATATCAAATTAGCCTGGATATTGATCATTTTAAAATTCAAAATATCTCTGACATAAGAAAGACTGCCTTAAAAATACTCAATGTAACAAGACAAGATAATAGAATTTCTTTCCATAAGACAAGAAATAAAAATCAGTTTTATCATGCGGTAATCATGCTGTGTACAATTATAGAGATTTCAGGTACCACAGAAAATAAATTGTTGCTGATAAACCTTAATATGCTGTCTCTCCTTAAGCTGGACAAATAATGAATAGAAATATTTGAGCAAACAAACCAATGGAAATGTAAACTCTCATTATTCCTGATACATTTGCTATCTGGATGAGTTTTCAGATAACTGTGGAACGTGCCTGCCATTCTTCCATTCCCAGCATTTCTACTATGACACAAATAACAATTTTCTAGAAGAGACTTCACTAGTTTTATACTATGACTATGAATTTAGAATTTCATCTATATTTCCATAGAATAACAGGTAAAGTTCTCAATCTTAAAACAGCTTCACTTATTAAAATAAGAGATTTGATAGATGAAATTTGGTGACATGGAAAATATGTAACTGATGGGAAATGACTTAACCTTTTCAGATGAATTTGGATAACACAAATGAAGAGCTTTAGAAATGATTCTTACTCTTGGCCGGGTGCAGTGGCTCACACCTGTAATCTCAGCACTTTGGGAGGCCGAGGAGGGCAGATCACCTAAGGTCGGGAGTTTGAGACCAGCCTGACCAACATGGAGAAACTCCATCCCTATTAAAAACACAAAATTAGCCTGGCCTGGTGGTGCATGCCTGTAGTCCCAGCTACTAGGGAGGCTGAGGCAGGAGAATCGCTTGAACCTGGAAGGCAGGGGTTGCGGTGAGCTGAGATCACGCTATTGCACTCCAGCCTGGGCAACAAGAGTGAAACTCTGTCTCAAAAAAAAAGGAAAGAAATGGTCCTCATTCCTTATTCCAGTAACTTATTCCAGTAACTAATTTCAGAAATCTATACTAAAACTAATTAGGAATGTGGACAAAGGTTTATTTATAATAATGTTATCAGTGCATTATTTACAACAGCAAAACAGTGGGAAATATAATTAATGATGTTGGAAGGACTAGGCAAATTAGGTTAAGGAAACATTAAATACGTTTATATAACTTTATGCAGCCATTGAAATAATGTTTACAAGGTTTTTATGGCTAAAAAAGCAAGCTAGAAAACTGCATAAAATGTATAAAAAGCTTATAAATAAACATCCAAATTAATTATTATTGTTGGTGGGTTACAGGTAATCCCTCTCATTCATTGGTGTACTTCTTTTTGTACTTTTCAAATGGAATGGACCTTAAAGGTCATTTAATCCAAAATATTCATTTTATGAAAATAAAAGGCACCTAGAGAAATTAAGCAATTTAGACATGGTTTCACATGGACAGTGCAACCTAGGCCAATGTTCTTTTCCACAATATCATCTTGCTTCTCCTTGGGGGCCTATAATTATTATTTGCAACAAATCATATGTCTATATTTTTGCCTCAATCCTACTTTCTTCCTGAAAGTTTAATGTGTCCAAAGACAGTCTAAACTCAGCTGCTTGTGCTGTCATTTCAAAAAGAGATAATTGGGTTTGACTGTAAAGAATTAAACTAACATGTAGAAATACTTTGCAAGTCAACTCATAATTCATGGGTTCAGCGTTTAGCAAATTCAGTAGTGGGGATTCTCACCAACGTGAAAGGCTGATTCAGGGTCCTGGCAAGGCAAATGAGGAGTTGTTTGGCTACTAACTACATAAGTAACAAATATCCAGAAGTTCTTTTTGCTTCTGTAAGAAAAGCTGAAAAAATATAATGAAAAAGAAACTAGCGCAATCATTCTCAATATGTGGTCCCAGTACTAGCACATTACCATTACCTGGACACTTGTTAGAAATCCAAATTTTTAACCTGCCTCCCTATTCTTACGGAATCAGATCTACTCTTGAGTAGGGTTCAGCAGTCTGCAACTTAATAAGCCTTCCAGAGAATTCTGATGCATGCCACATTTGAAAATCACCATCCTAGCATATCAGTAGGTACCATGGTAGAGCTTTGCCAAAACTGTGATTTCAGGCAAACATCCAGACAGGGATTCCCTTTAGCGTCTGATAACTATAAAACATAGAGCTAGTCAGGTCCCGGAGAGTTGCCTCTGCCCTCCTCATCCCTTAACACTTGTTTAGTGACTCTGATAAGTAGGTGGAATGTTAAACAAGATTTTTTAAATTCCAAAAGTTCTCCACTTTAAATGGAACATTTTATTGTATAAATGGTGAGATTCACATGTGACTTTCCTACTTTTCCTTCAAGAAAGAGCTGAAACTCGTTATTATTATTATAAATGGTTATAATTAACTTGTTGGTAGAATTCTTTCTTTGGAAACAGAGGTATCACTGGTTTGATGAAATCTGAAAGAAGGTTACAAAGAGCCTTCACTAGGAGTAGTGAGGACATAAGTTCTGTTCCTCAGTTGGCTGAGCTTAGAAACAGCCCTGAGCACGTTTCATTTTGCTCTATGATACAGCTATTTCTTATCATGATTACTAATTTTTTTTCCAGAAGTCCAAAGAAGAAAATGGTACTTGAATATCTAAAGGAGGGATTCAGCTATTTTATTAGTGTATTTGTAGGTTTACTTTTTTCAATTGCATATACATTTAATTGTGTATCTACTAGGTATATGCAAGACATTGTTTTATGTAGAATAGAATATAATAGATGAATAAAATACTCTCTGCTTCACAAGAAGTTTATAATTCAAAAGGGGAGATAAGATGAACACACAAAAATTATCAAAAGGTATGACACAAAGCATACCCTAGGCATCAGAGACATATGAATAATGTGTGATGAGTTCTAAGGAAATTTGTTCACCATTTCTAGTTTGAGAAGAATTAAGGGGGCAATTCATATATTCACTTGAACTTTAAGAAATGACAGAGCCAGGTGAGATGGCTCACGTCTGTAATACCAGCATTTTGAGAGGCTGAGGTGGGGTGATTGCTTGAACCCAGTAGTTCAAGATCAGTCTGGGTAACATAATGAGACCCCCTCTCTACAAAATACAAGAAAAATTAGCTGGGCTTGGTGGCACGCGCCTGTAGTGCTGGCTACTCAAGGGTTGAGGTGGGAGGATTCATTGAGCCCAGAGGGTCAAGGCTGCAGTGAGCCAAAGAAAAAAAAAGAGAGAGAGAGACAGAACTGACAGAAAGAAGGGAAGTCTAAGAAACAAGAACTTCAACAGTAATGCAAGGCAGAAAGCTCTGAAGTGTGATCAGGCAAAGGTGAGTAGGCCAATTACTACAGTTCTCCTCCCTAGCCACTATTAGTATCACATGGGAAACATTTTTTTAAAAAATAATGATGTCTTCATAAACATTTTTTTTATAATGATGTCCTGGTCCATCTCCCTCCCCCAAAATTCTGATTTAATTTTCTGTAATGCCACCTGGATATTGGCTTTTTTAAATTTTAAGATCCTTAAGTAATTGGAGTGTGTGGACAGGCCTGAGAACCATGGCTACAGCAGGGATGTGGAAGTGTCTGACTCCATGGCATAGGAAAGTATTGAATGCTTGATTAAGAAATATATGTTCTATTTAGTAGAAAATAATAGGGGTGTTTAATAGCTACTTTCATAGCACAAGGATGAGGCAAAGCAGCTGTAGGGAAAGGGGAGCCACGGCAGAGCAGAGGCACACTTTACAGGACTTGGTGACAGATATGTGTTGTGATTTCAGGAAAGAAAAACTGACACTGTAAGGAAGGCATATCCTTGCACAGGCCAGTTTTTCTAGAAAACTTGAAATTCCAGTTCCCCTGAGTAAGGAAGTCCTCTCTGTTTTTTCGTTTTATTTTGTTTTGATAGGTATACCACTGTCTTTTGCTCAATGGAAATATAAAGTTGGAATCACTGAAATTAACATGTTATTAAGAAAGAAAAAATCGCTCAGAGCTTAAGAAAGACTTCTCAAACCATAGTGGTCTCCTAATGGGGATGAGGGATCTGATGATGAGCTTTACAGCTGAGAGTGAGGGAATGTTGAACTAGCAACAGAAACATATCAGGTAAGAACGACAGATACTGCTAGGGTAGCACCATCCATTGTGTTTTATACATGTTGAGGCAGTAGGACACACAAATCAACACATCTGTCAGGTACCTGGACAATCCTGACTCTCCAAATTCTGCCCACAGGAGACAGATTAGGTAGGATTCAACCTTATTTAGAGGCTTTATCTACTGAGGGGAATATTACATCTGCAGAGCAGAAAAAATTCTTGATGGGAGTATCAAGAAAAGGAAAAAAATATGACTGGGGATAAATATATGGGAGAATGTCCATATTTAGAGAATGAACACAAAGAAGGAGGGATCCAAAGATGGGAGATGCAGGCATCATTCAGGAGGTTAAGAGAGAAAAGGCTTTGGAAAAACACTCCCAACCACTATGACGTGCAAGGACACAGTGGTGTTTATTCCACTATGGCTCACTCATTCATTTCATCAAGTTTGGGAAACACTGCTAGAGTAAGAAAAAGGAAACTGAGAAATTACCTCAGCAAATTTACATCAATGCTTAATTCATTATTTAAAAAGAATTTATGTAACTTTTGAGAAACACTTATATTCTACTCATGCTCAAATCTATTCTCATACCAAAAATATTGCAATTCAACAGTGACTGAATTTCCTAACAAAAAGGAGTTTCTTGGTAAATTTTGACAGCACGATTTTAGGAGGTGGGTGGGGGCAAAAGTCATTATAGACAGTTAATTGGAGAAATATTGCTATGAAAAAACATTTCATGTATCCTTAAGTCTTTATTCTTCAAATGGTAGTTTGTGCATCCACCGAGAGACAGTGTTAGAAGGAAGCAACTTCAGCTAAAAATGATGAAAGACCATCAGGGGAAAACGTTAATTAATTTGGGAAATGTCAAGTCTAAAAAGGAAGTGAGTTGGGAGGTTTCAACAATATTTATAATATTGAGAGTAGAAAGTAAAAGTTGTACAATAATTAAAAGACAGTCTGGGAACTATAGTTAGATGCTCCGAAACTCCTCCCAAATTGAGGAAAATGCTGAAAATGCTTCAAGCAGCTAAACTTTATAATGCATTGGCATAGTAAACTCACTGCATCTGGAGTCTCCAAACTCCTTTTTTAGTTAATCCACAAACTGCAGTTTGAAAGGTCCCATATGAAAGAAGTTGTTTATCTTTCCTGGAGTCCTTCCTCAATCTAAATATAATACGAATATTATTTGTTTTTACAAATTAAATCTGCCACTCAAAGCATAGTTTAGTCTGGCAAAACCAAACAAAAATGTCTAATTTCTTTTTTTTAAAAAATAGTCTTTTCCATTTTAAAGATATACAAAAAGAACAATGACCTAAAATAAATTACTTATTAAATTTTCAATGCTGCACTTTTCCTTAAAAATAAAAGAACGCACATCTAACAAGACAGTTCAGAGAAAGCACCTTCAAAGCTTTATTTAAACATTTTCCAGCTTTAGACAATTTAAATACACAATCTGGTTTCTATGAAACTTAAAAAGATCAAACAATTAGAAAGAAGCTAGGCTTGAAGAAGCAATGTTAGGGACTTTGGTAAACATCTGGTTGCCATTTTCAGTTGTAAGGGCTAACCCATTTAAGGAAGCAGTCTAGTTTCTCTGGAGTAAAAATGAAACACTGGCTTTTTGTTCTCAGTGCACAGCAAAGGGTAAAGAAAACATCAGAATGCTGGGAGGTCACTCTAAGCTCAGCTTTTATAAATAAGAATTTTTTTTCAAAAATTAAAGTAAATTGAACTCAAGTCCCTGTAGTCTAAACTACTCAGCGAGTTAAGGTTAAATAAACATTCCTTGAGCTCCAGTGAGCCAATTAAAGAACAAATTCTGTTTGGTTGTAAATACATCAGTAATTCTATAAGCACCGAGGAAAATAACAATAAACCTGAGCATATAATTACTGTGTGTCATAACACAATAAAATAGAATAGTACAGTCTTATATGTTTCTTTGATTCAATTTCTTTTTTCCCCTCAGTTTGATTAACTAAAGTACAGAAGCACTTCTGATACCGTCCAAAGCCAATTACTTCTGTAATGAAAAACGTATGTCAAATGTGTTCTCAGCAAAACACCGGCAAGGCAAAACACACAGTGCCTTTTAAATGTGACCTTTACTCTTTTGTCTTCCTGCTAAATAGTCATAGAGCATATTAAACTCAGGAAAGCAATGGGGTGCTGATGTGGGGCTAGAGGGGGAAAAGGAATGAGAAGAGAAGTTCATTAGGCTCTCAAGTCTTAAATTATCAGCAGAAGCATCTGCTATAAGCGTGCACTACTAGTCCAAGAGAGCCACCTCCAGATTTGCTCCAGACTGGTGTTTCTCCATCTCTTCCTTGCCTGCTATTCCTCTCTTATACCCGTACCACACCAGACAAAGTGAAGACTAAAGAAAAGGAATCTCTGCAATGATAGAGATTCACATTTTTGTCTTGTTTTCTCTCATTCTGTGCGTTCGAGTCATATATTGTACCACAGAACTGTAGAGTTGAAAAAGAACTTTGGTGGTCATTTCACTCATTCTGCTACATAATATAGCAACCCAGAGTTGCTTCTGTTCCAACAAAACTTCCTACTTTTTGCTAGAAGTGTTTTTGGTGTTCTATTGCTGGACAACTCTGATCCATAAAATGTCCTTCAATAAACTGGTCCTAGTGATGCCTTCAAGAGTTATTAAAATTAATCTTGCATTCAAGAACCTCATTAAGCAATGGGAATAAAAAATATTGGTTCAACTACTTATAGGGCCTCACAGAAAGATTCTTTTTAGTTGAGCAATCTGTTTTCTCATTCCTGCTACAGTTCTGGCTACTGCTGCAACTCTAGAAATAAACCCTCTGGAAGTACACATAATTCTGACAAAATGATAAAATATACTCTGTATCAGTCTTTGGAACTACATATTATTGAGATTTGACCCCAGGAGCAGGTTAAAAACTTAGAAAAATGTGTATCTCTTTTTAGGTCATTTACTAGCCTATGAACTAAAACAATGATTTACCCAGTAGCACCTGGATGATAGAAAAGCGAATAATTTGATGGTGTCTTTTTTTCTAGAGAAGTATGTTATTAAAATTCTGGATCATAATACATGTTTTTTCAAAGCAAAGAACTGGAAGACCAATAAAACTTACATTATACTAAGAAATAAATTACAAAGCATAATATAGAGGATGCAGATAGGACCTAAGTGATATGACACGGTTTTTGACTGCTTCACCTTCTTGCATTCTATGTTCACAAGCAGCAAAAGCCATTTACTTACTTTTATATGTTCTTTACTGGAGAGCATCTTTAGGTGACACTATGTGTTATACTGCTTTATAGGCTATTAAACCTTCAGTAAATCAATTATCACCTCTCAGCAGATGATCCACAAATCTACATTTCCTGACCTGGCCTTTCTGCTTGCTTGAGTTTCTGCTGAATATATCCCTATGAAAAGTTCACAGCACCTATAACTGAGTATCTTTAGAACGAAACTCATCCAACCTGTCCAAAAACCAGTAGGTCAAGTAACCTGGCAAATGTAACAGGACAGCCTCGAAAGCAAGGAAAGAGTAAAACTCTGAAAAATGGACACAAGTACCTAAAAGCCCCAGAAGTCTAGATTCATTTGATGTATAAACCATCAGCCTTAAGTAATACTATGATTATGGTTTCATTATCTTTGGTGTAAGGGTGGATTTAAGTCTAAGTAGAATATCAGTGTTCCTCTAAGGTCATATAAAATAAAAGTTTTATAAATTAAAGTTTAATATGAGTTTCCTGAGTGAATTTGCTGTTTAAGGAGCCCAAATATTGATGCACTATTTTACCTTCCTTTGTTCATGATTTAATAAATATTTATCATATGCCCCATGTAGAAGGTGTGGTTATAAATGATAAGCAGAAAATACATGGTCCCTGACCTTAGGAGGCTTACAGATTTTTTTTTTTTATTTGATGTGAAGGTTTTCCAAGGGAACAATCCAGGAGAGTATGTCAGAATTTCAGGAGGATTTACAACCCAGACCTTTTAATAAGAACATATAAGTCAAGAAGGCTAAACTGAAAAACAGCCATCAAGTTCATTTTACCCACAATAACATCCAACAGCAGCACTCTTACACTACTGTGTATTTTAAAGGCACCTCCCTACAGGGAAATGTCATATTCTCCTTTCTGTAACTAGTTCTTGACAGCAGTAACAATCTTATCTCCCGTTTATGGGGTGATTACTATGTACCATTCTTAAGACAACCTCAAAAGGATCAACTTGCAGATGAGAAAACCAAGACTTTGAGAGGATAAATTACTGGCCCAAGGTTTTGTAACCATTGAAAGGTGACACTAAGAACTCCAACCTAGGTTTTGTCTTTTTGTCTTACTTCAAAGCTTACGCTTTTAAATTCCCAAAGTCTACTACCTCCCCAAGAAAGTTATTATCATGGTTAAGCTCTTCTTACTTATAGGCAATTTAAAGCTTGACTTCCTTAAAGCTTCTTTTTTATTACAAACAACGAGAAAAATGTAAAATATGTTTTCCATTACAAAGGTTAAGATTGATCTGTAGTGGATGTTTATTTTCTATAGAAACTTCAGAAACAGCTTTTGGCAAGTAGCCACTATAAATAAATCTTCAAAATTAGACTAAATTTCAAGTGATACACTGATATGTTGGACATTTTTTAAACTGCAAGTGAATGTAAATATAATATAGGCAGATAGAAATCTATTAAATTATAAACAAGGAAGGAAATAGGTCTTTCTTTTTAAACATATTTTCCACAACATTAAGTAGTGATCTGTATCTCTGGCTCTATTAAGCATATCTTTTAATAGCCTTTCCCAAGAACACATTTGGGTAAATAACAGTGTCCTTATTGGGAGGTGAAAAGCTGTGAAGCAGCATTATTTAAACACTATTCTCCAGAACACAGTATATCAAGTTTAATATCAATACAAATACCAATAAATAGTATTTATCATAGTATTAACTCTAGCCCTTTATAGAATTGTCTTCGCTATATCATGCTGTAATGTTATACTCTCAACTCATATGCGAATGCTGTTATATGAACCAAGATATGACATCTACTTCATTTGCAATACAAATGTTGCTCTGGCTTTTGACACATTGTATATCTTACAGTTGTTTACTTAATACTCCCTTTGAAAAAATTATTTTAAATATCTTATTTGAACATGTGGGAAGTTAGGGGGATGAATCATAATGGTTCCTTCTTCCTGAGAGTAAACTTCTATTCTTTTTCTTATTGTCCTAGGTGCTTGGAGGCTCACAGACAAACCTAAGCCTAAATGGTAGCTAAGTGGAATAGCAACTTTGGGTACTAAGTTTATATGTATATTTCATTAATTGTGTTGGTATATATTTTATTATAAACCATCAAATCCTTTTCAAATAAGGTTTGGTGTAAGTTGAAAAATGAAACATCTTAGTCTTACAGTTTAATCATCAACTTGGTATGGGATCAAGTTACATAGACCTATTATGGATGCAGGGGCTAGGAAATTTTTTTCTGTAAAGGGCCTAATAATAAAAATTTTAGGCTTTAAAAGCCATACAGCCTCTGTTGCAATTAATCAGCTCTGCCTTTGTAAAACAAATGCTGCCAAAGGCAATACAAAAACAGAAGAGAGTAGCTGTGTTCTAATAAAACTTTATTTACAGAAACAGGAGTGGGCCAGATTTAGCCAGTGGGCTATAGTTTGGCAGCCCTTGGCAAGACCATCTACATGTTCTGTTACTTTTGCGTTTCTTCAAAAAACATTCTGTGTGAAACCTCTAAGTTGTAAAAACAAGAGCAATTTTAAACTGCAAGAGTGACTTTAATTCTGTAGCTTGATTGCAGGTTTGTTATTTTGGTTTTCATGTAGATTATAATTATACATAATTTAAAAGTGTAATATGTATTCAGAAATTGACAGAAAACTGCCAAATATGCACTACTCTTCAAGTATACATAAATAATTCTGATCTAATGATAAAATCTACTCTAAGTCAGAGTCCCTTGACCACATGCTACTTGGATTTTACCACTGGAGTAGGATAAAAACTTTTCCTTTTAGGCCACTGTGCACTGAAGCATAAATTCACTAAATAGCACTTACATGGTAGGAAACAGTATAATTGAATGGTGTTTCTATCTTTTCCTTCAGAGAATTATATGTTCTCACAAATGCAGGGACATAAGATATATTTTTCCAAAGCAAGGGATAGGAGAACCATAATAGTTCACGTTTTTACTCTGCTACATTTTGTAGGCCTAAATCTATGAAAACAATTGTTCTCATACTGTTCTCAAAACCAGATTAAAGATGCAATTCTGTTTGTAAATACCTATGCAGTTAAATCATAGGCAGTATAATAGCATAATAGCAAGCAGACTGTTGCATTGTTTTATTCCAAAAATTAACTCTAAAAATTGATACTCTTTGAACCAGTGATATGTCCCTCATAATATATCTTCCTCAAACTGGGCAATGCATAAGAATTGCTTGTGGCTGTTTTTAACAAGGAAAATTCTGGGTAGCCATTCTCTGGCTACTGCATGAGATAAAACAGTGACTGGACTTTACTTTGTCTCCTTCTAAAACTCTGTTAAGGTTGGACAAAGTGATTCAATCCCTACCACATACTACTCTGAAATTAAGATAATTAATGCCTTTAAAAGACAAGCAAACTAGGGCTCAGAGAACTTAACTTGCTTAAGTGATATGTTCATAGCTCTAAAATCTTTCCCAATAGATACATCAACTTCTCTTATGTCACTAGAAAGGAATTAACCAGTGGGCGGGGGACCATAACACCCATATTCTAATTTAGGACTCAAAATTGCCTACTTTTTCCTTTTCAGTAAGTGTCTAGTAAATAAGTCATAGGAAAACTAAATCAAATACAAAGCTCAAAGTTTACTCTGTCAGTAAAGATTATATTTAATAGTGAAGTATTTCCTATCTGGCCTATGACCATTTTAGTTTTGCTAATTTTTATCCTTTTAAGTCCCTCAAAAGGTTTAAAAAAAAAAAAGGCTCCAAGCTAGAAAGAGACCACTTGTGCTTCAAAGGATGGTACAAAGTGAGTGACTTTAATTCTGTAGCTTGATTACAGGTTTGCATTTTGTTTCTCGTGTGGATTATAACATACATAATTTGAAAGTGCAATGTGTATTCAGAAATTGACAGAAAATTGCTAAATATGTACTATTCTTCAAGCATACATAAATAATTTGGATCCAGTGATAAAATCTACTCTAGATATATTTTAGAGGTGAATGGGGTGGATTAGGTGAGTGGGGTAGATCAGGAGAGGAGAGGAAAGCAGGTGAAATAGACAGGTGCAATAGAGAAAATACCTTTTATATTTATTGTCCTAGGATGAAAAATACTTTTATCAAATCTGCACCTGGGTACTCAGTAACATTTGTGAGAGTATCTGTTTTGTTTTTAATGTAATATTTTCAAATTACAAGTTAGCAAACAGCAGAAAATGCTGTGGTAAAAGGAAGTGAAATAGGGCTCCAGATTATTCTGAATTGTTTTGTCTTCTCCCAGGCCACTCAGCTTGGGGAGGTTTCATTTAAATGTGCTCACTGTAGTTTCATATTCTCTGTTGATGTTCACATGGTAAAAATAACCATGAAGTGAATATGTGAAACTAAAGAAAAACAAATTCTACAAGAATCACATCCCTAGGAAATATTGTTTTGGAGTAATTCAAAACATAATTTATAGATGAAATTTGTGGCATGGAAAATAGGCTGCAATAAAAATGTTTTCTTTCTATACAATAAATCACCAATGAAATGTTATAGTCACAACTCTTTTTTTTTTTTTAATTTCAGGTATTTGATGCACATTGTGCTCATAGTAAAAACTACAAAATCAAATGAAAAAAACAAAAATCAATGGCCCATACTCATGAGATTGTGAAATTGCTACCCTTTCTTGAGGCCTATCCAGTAATAATACCTTATTTTACAGAGTAAAAGAATGCCAAAAATGAGGTAGGAACTAGATGTTTTAAAAGCTGTGGGAATGTGGGAAAAGAGAACCAAATCAGCATTTACACTGACAAATTCGAGTGACATTATATAGTTAGTTATCTTGTGCCGCTGGGCCCAGCAGTTCCTTTGGCTGCCAGATTCTATTGCCTTCAGGCTGTTTTTGCACTTTCTTGATATTTGGAAGCTCCAGAGCAATTCTCCTTTTTCTGGTAAAACTGACCCAAGGACATCAAGGGAAAGAGGAGATAAAATCCATCTGCTTTGCAGCTGGAGAAAATTGAAAACTAAAATTGAATTCAAGTTGAAATGTACAGATAATCCATATTGTACCCATAGAAAGTCAGAAGCAGCACCAAAAAGGAAGGGAAGTTTAGGAATTTTAAAAAATAGTAGCATGTTATCAGGGCCACTTTACACGACTGCAGGAGCATGAGCATGAGTCCCATGGCAGTGTGCAGTGTTTATGCAATCACCCCTTCAGCGACGGGCTGAAATGTTTTGTGGAATAAAAGAAAGATTAAACATTTTATATTATTTTCTTTATGCCAATAGCTATTCTGATAAACAGGTTTCTAAATATCATTTCTGGTATTCCAGAACTTTAGACTGGTCTTAAGTAATAGAGCCAATACCAGTGAAACCGAAAGGTTTACAAAGTTACTTTTCAGTTCGCAGCTTTCCTATTCTGTTTTATTGTTTCCATTTGCTTCCAGAAGCTCAGTGCTTTAGGTTTCCACACTACTCCTAGAAGGCAGTGATGACTAACTGGCATAAACGAATGCCTGTGTTCCCATGACCCAGGCTCTGCATATTTTAAGACCTTCTTTCTTCTCATCAAAGCAGATCTTCTGGGCTCTATTCCCTCAGAATTTCTTCTGAGTAGCTCACAATTTCATTGCCAATGTGATAAAGGATGGTCATGGCTAACCATCTCAGAAACATCTTCTCAACTTGCTTTCATTCATTCACCAGCACAAACCAGCAAGGGGACACCTAACTGGAGTGCTGTGAAGATGGCAAGATTGTTGTGAAAACGACGTGATGCCAGGGTCTGACTGTTCTCCCCAAGAGGGAAAAAATGGCTGAGATCAGCAGTTAATTCAAATTGCTTCTCCTCCTCCCCTTTTAATAAATAGGAAAATAGATATATTGTACAATCATAAAGAGAAAAATCTGATTTGCTTATGCTGAATGAGGGTCTTGCATCCTTGTGGCACTCATAATGATAGGTAAGTGCATGATTATAGATCAAAAGAGAGACTGAAGTATCGAAGAGATTAAAAAGCCAGAGCAGAGAAGGTGAGAGTTGCAACACAGGTATCACCATCTCTCTATCCCTCACACCAGGTGTCAGATGCAGGGTGAGTCACTTCAGCCTGCAAGGCCTCAGTTTCCTTTTCTGCAATCTGGGTTAGGAATTGGAATTAACATTTCTTAATCTTAGGATGTTTGGCAGCTACAGTGTGGGTTAAATGTGATCATGAATACAGAGGACAGCATGGAATCTGCCATAGGTAGTTGCTCAAGAAATGTTAGTTCTTATTGTTATTGCCCTTTTGACTCTCATTATTTACTCAACTTTCTTTGAAAATAGCTTGTTTAAAAACTTGTCTCTTATTATTCTCTCCAAATGACAGAAATAAGTGTACTTGACAAGTAATGGTGCATATGATCAATATCTATATTTCTTTCCTATTTAGAGCCAATCTGTGAATCACATTTATGCTGGATTCTGGAAACAATTTCCAGCACATTCTACTTGCAGTCAGATGAAGCAGCAATTTTCTTAAAATATGAAGCAGTTTGGGTGCTGGGCAGAACATGTATTCAGTCTCATAAACATAAACATTTTTTATGTAGCATTTAAACATGAACTATGCAACTCCAAAATGCTACAAAAATATAAACAAAATAATTTCAGGAATAAAGAGATACAGTTAAAAATAGAGAGGAAGTATAAAGAAAGAGATAAGTTCTGTATGATGTGAGAAAGTTGGTCATGGAGACATATTTGTTTTTATAAATTGTTTTAAAGGGAGATAGTAGCACATTCTAGAAAATTGTTTAACATTATATGTCAAGTGACTTTGGCAGTTAACTTCTTATTATTCTGACCTTGTTCTAGTAGCCCCAGTCCAGGGCCAGCATTGAGCTTTTCTTCAGCGACGACAACCGTATAGCCATGCTGAGTAAGAATGTGCTGGTGCAGCTGGAGCTCTGTCTTGCTGTAGAAAGGAGGTCTGTAGAGTATGGCCCTGCGGCCCTGGCTGCCAAAGTGTGTCTCCATTGATTCTTGGATCTAAAAAAAGAAGGCATAAAAATTCAATATATAAAAGTAATACATCTCCCTTGAAGGACATTGAAGGACATCATGAATGCAAATCAAGGGCTATTTGGGAAGTCATCCTGAAGTTTTTCTCTAGAAGTGAAAGACAGTTTCTCTGAAAGGCCGACAAAGACAACCTCATATGCAAGAAATGAAGGTCAATTGAATTGTCCTCACTGTAACAGAAAGATGGAAATTTTAGGCCATAAAATATAAAGGTCCTTGGAGGAATACTGATGTATAGAAATATAGAGCTCAACTCTAGCTGAACAAATTAATAGCAATGCCTTTCATCTGCATTGTGCTTTTATAAAGTAGTTCTAGCTGCAGTATCTTTTGATACTTGTTTTAGGTAAACATTGTAGAGAAAACCGACTCAGAGACGATGAGTTTTGTACAGAAAAGACATGAACAGGAAGGGGTCAAGGTGAGAAGGAATCTCAGAGCTCTCTGTAGATAAGCAATGCTGCAGTTTCTCTCAATTGGGATGTAGCAAAACTGGAACACACCTCAGTGAGGCAGAATGGGTCTTCACGTGTGAGGAGACGAGAACTACTAAAGTATCATAATTCCAGGCTATTCCCTCAATAGTTTATTGATTTTCATATAAAGATTCCTTTTTCTTACAGTGGGAATTGAAATTCTACTAACAAAGGGAATTTTTGAATTGACAAGAAAAAACAAAGGCTGCAATTTAATTCAGTATACTGCATAATGGCAGATACTGTTTTTTTCCTGAACACTTCAGATTAAACCTTGATAAAGTACAGATTATTTTTATTACTAGAAGGAGTGGTGAGATTGGATGGAGGTCAGCGAAAACCAGGAGAGAGGCTGAACAAGAGGAGCCAAAGGAGGGGGTGGTGAAGATGAGGGGGACTCTGTAAAAAAACACAATTGGGAATCTAAAGTACTTGCAATGACAGCTCTGAGTCAACCTGTCCATTTTATGAATCTAAAACACAATCTTTTCATATTGTGAATGCCATGTTTTTCAGTAATTAAATGTCTTTATTATTTCCCACACTAATAGAATCAATTCTACATCGTTATCAAGGAACACAAGATCATTTCAACTTATGCCCTTTCTTCTCTGGTCAGATCATATCACACTCTTAATCATCCTCAATCCAGATCCACAACCTGCTCCTTTATACATCACTGTACCTTCCACCTACAATTCCTTCCTCTTCTCATTATTTCACTTGTCAAATTCCAAATCAGCTCTCAATAGTCAAACATAATCTCTTTTGGAAATTTCCAATTGAAATGCATACTTCCATTACAACTCATTAAAGGAAATTACATTTTTTAAAAATAATATCAGCTCCTGAACAGCCAGGCCTGCATTGTTTATGTCTCACAAATGTTTATCCCAACATATGACATACGGTATATGCTTAATAAATGAATGTATTTAATAAAGTAATGAATCATAGCACCCATCAAAATGTTTGAAGATGCATATTGATAGAAAGAAGAAACAGAGTTAGATTGTAAATCCTTTTGACCTTTGAGGGGCAGGAACCATATCCTATTTTTTTATTGTATACAAACTATTTCTAGCTGAAAATTCATAGATAAAGCATAGAGTAGTTCAGAAGGACACAAACTCTGGATCTAAACTGCTGGGTTCAAATCGTCTGGCTGTACCAGCACAATTTGTGTGACTTCAGACAATACCTTCCTCCCAAGGTGCTGTGAGGATAAGATAGTTAATACTTGTAAAGTGCTCAGAACCATGCCTGCCATGTAGGAGGTACCATGAGGTCTTATTTTTTAATAATAATATATCACAAAGAACAATGAGTCTGAAAAAAACTGTTTCTGAGTTTGCATTCTGCCAGGCACATGCTAACATAGTTGCTAAATATGTGTGTGATGAATATAATGAAAAGGAATAGAACCCTAGCTAATCATATCTTCTATGCATGGTACTTTGGGAGAACAAGGTATTTTCCTTTGTTAAACGATACTGTGTTTTATTGATGAGGAAACTATTTAAATGCAACAGTTTAAGTGAAAATTGGGACATAATTCTCCCCAAATGTTATAATTGTTGGCAATATAAACATACAAAGAATATTTGAAACCAAATACACATTGAGCCTTTGGACATAGGGGTTAGAGGGAACTGAGTAGCCTGTAGAAAGCCAAAGTAAACAAACAAGTATCTGCGTGAAAGGGGAAGACAGATGCTTCCCAAAATATCAGTGTCACTCAAGCAAACCCACTGTATCCAGAATTCTCACCTCACATTTTCTTTTGTAAGCACAGGATGCTCCTCTCTATTACAGCTTGCTTACGGACAAAAGGGATTTCACACAAGGAAGGTATATTTTGAAACTTTAAGTAGTTTTTATTTTGAAAGATACCGTCCTCTTCCCCCACCCCTGCCCCATCAAGATCAATTTAAGCAAGAACAATGTCACTTTTACTAGTATACCCTGCAGAGGGCATAGTCTAAATAAATTGTAATTATTGGCCATATTTGGTAATAACCCTCATAGCATAGACTGAAATTTTAACCCATATCTCAGACTATAGAGAATAAATAGGAAATGAGCTTGTCAGTAGAATTATGTTGTATTATCCTGTAATACAAACTGCTGCCGTCCTTGTCATATTTATAACACACTGTATCAGCAGAATGGCCCAATACCAAAGGGCAAGAACAGTTTTAGCCGGTCTGACAACAGGTGCACACATTGCGTATGTGAAATTAAAACGATGTGAACAATTATGTCAACCGCACCAGCAAGTGCGAGATCATCAAATGCTAATAGCAGTACTTTAAGAAATAAGAGGTCCTGATTATTCCCACAATTCCAATGGTGTATTTTTAGTGGAGGAATACATTTAGCCTGGCCACCACTACAACAACTTCACTTAACACTTACAACACTGCTGGCCCAGAATTTAGAAAAGAATGGGTGTTACTGAATGTTAAAACTGTGAACTCCTGAGTGTTCACTTGCTTCTCTTTCATCTTGAGAGAGCTGCAAAATATTTGCTTAGAAATCCCTTTGCTAGACCACATAGAAGTTGTTTTATAACTGGACACTTTTTATTTTTACTGAAAGGATTCCAAAATCTGAAAACTTTGTGCCATCTGAGATAAAGCAAAGGACAGAATATGGTCATAAAGAACTGGAAGCATTAGATGCAGCAATGTAGAGTAAAAAGAGAAGACTGGGGATCAAAAATCTGGATTTGAATTCTGGCTCCATCACTTGCTTGCTTCAGCCACTGAGCTAAATTATTTAATCTGCCCACATCAGAGTTTTCTCACATATGTAACTGAAGTAACAAATCCTATTTCATGAGGTTGTATTGGGAATGAAATGAATTTTCCACATGAAAGTGTCCAACACAGTGTCTCACCAATAAATTATGTTAAATATATGTAAATAAAACTGAATAACCAATATTATATTGTAACTTTATATGCAAAATTCCATAAGTCTTTCAATTAATATGGCTTGATCTCTGTCATAGAAGGCATTTTTGCAATAATATGTATGATTACATATACCTGATGTACATTTTTCTCTACAGGAGTGATTATGTTTTGATGCATAAATATAATTTGTTTACTTATTACATTTATTTGATTTTTGTTCCCTGGGCCTCCTATCTTGGAAACTTATTATGTTTATTTTCTGTCTCTCCATACCAGAATGGAAGCTAAATGAAAGCATTGTTTTTTTCTGTTTTGTTCACTTTTGCTTTCCCAGCCTAAAAACAGTACTCGATATATAAAATACACATAATAAATATTCTTTGAATTAGTGAATGCAAACATCTTTTCCTTCAATATGTAAAAGTCTTTGTTATAAATATGGCCATAGAAGACTGGGAATGGAAAGTGGTTAGGACTTGTATTAATAAATTTATTTCAGTAGAATTATAAATAGTAGCAGGAATGACAAATATAGAGTGAAATATTTAAGCAAAATAATGAATTTACAGTAAATAATTGAATAAAGAGCTGCTTTATAAAAGTACTGTATTTCTGTTACTCACATTATTAAAAAAATAATAATAAAATAAAATAAAATAAAATAAATAAAAAAAATAAAAAATCTTTACTAAGACTTACCAAGAAACCAAGAAATATACCTCTTCAAAATATAGTAAGGCTGAAAAATAAAACTTGTTTCTTTTTTTTCATATGGCAGAAAGATTTTTTTTTCTGGATTTATTAAAGTAGCCATGTATTTATGACATCTTTTGATGCTCAAATACAAATCATATAGTAGACTTTGGATGTGTGTCATATATGACTAAAAGTTAAATTGCCTCCCTGGTTCAGATTTTTGGCGTTTTAGAAATATTATAGAGTCTATCATAGTGAATTATGTTTTCATTTTTCCACTGTAAGAAAAAAATATAGATTCTTTTTCCCATTGGTGAAATGTATGCTAATTTTAGGGAATGTAATAAATAAATGGAAGGAATTTTCTAGAATCTATAACATATACATTTTCTATTAAAAATTATCTTATAATTGCAGGACAGTTTAGGGACCACAGGTTTCTCAATATGCAAGGCGAGGCTTGAAAGAATGTCCCTCTCTAAACGAAGCTTTAGTGTACTTCTGTCTGCATCTTACAGCTAATTTAACTAAATCTCAAGCTGATGATGGGAATGCTGAACTACTCCGTGTCTGAGCATCTTCTGACTCTATTCCCAAACTGTACTTTGGGGCTATCCCCACCCTCAACATTCAATGATAGGCAAATTCACTCACCTGTGGATTTATGCACAAATAAGAGATAAATAAAGTTTCCTTATCAAAAATGTATTCCTGACGGATGCAGTGGCTCACGCCTGTAATCCCAACACTTTGGGAGTCTGAGAAGGGAGGATCACTTGAGGTCAGGTGCCTGGCCAACATGGTAAAACCTCATCTCTACTAAAAATAGAAAAATTAGCTGGGCATGATGACACACCTATAATCCCAGCTATTCTGGAGGCTGAGGCAGGAGAATCGCTTGAACCCGGGATGTAGAGGGTTCAGTGAGCCGAGATCAAGCCACTGCAATCCAGTCATGATGACAGAGCAAGACTCTGTCTCAAATAAAAAAAATAAAATCTTAAAAATTTAAAAAATGTATTCCCAATAGAGCTTTGATAAAATAGCACCTACTTTATCACCTACCCCTCAATGTAATTTTCCCACTGGCACACTTCACAATGTGTAATTGTCTATTATTTGTTTAATGTCCACCTCTCCTACTACTCTGTTCCATGAGAGCCTAGATTTGTCTGCTTTGGCCATTGTTGTATATGCAGCTTACCGCCAGGTTCTAAATAAGAGAGAATGGATAAATAAATGAGCAAATGAGTGGATACATAAATGCAAAGTATGAGCTTATTATTTGTAAATACACACATGTCCTTTATTTTACTATTAGGTGGAAAAAAATCTACTAGAATATCTCAGTCAAGTCTTCAAAATCTGCATCTCAAGCCATAAAATATTCATGACCTCTTTATCTCCAGTGAATCTCCTCTGCTTCCTTTCAAACACCGCTCTAGTGCTGGATCTTAGACATTGGGGTCCCAGAACAGCCCCTCCTCTGAAATTATAAAACGAGATATTCCATTCTTTGATTGCACTGAAGTATTTGACTCTTCTCATTTATTTCCAGTTTATTAGTTCTTCAGTCATTAGTCTTTTCACCGAATCTGAATTTTCTTTCTCTTTCTTTCTTCCTTCCTTCCTTTTTTTTTTTTTGAGACAGGGGCTGGTTCTGTGGCATGATCTAGGCTTACTACAACTTCCACCTCTCAGGCTCAAGCCATCCTCCCACTTCAGTCTCCCAAGTAGCTAAGACTACAGGCATATGCTACCACTTCCAGCTAATACTTTCGTAGAGATGATGTTTTTACCATGTTTCCCAGGCTGGTCTTGAACTACTGGGCTCAAGCAATCCATCTGCCTTGGCCTCCCAAAGTGCTGGGATTACAGGTGTGAGCCACTGTGCACAGCCTGAACTCTCTGCTGGCCTCCTTTTTCTTCAGCTTCTCTCTCTGCAGTTCAGATTCTATGGACAACACTCAAACCACCCTCTATCTAATATATTAAATTTCCTTGCTCTGCTGCACTTCCTTCATATCCACATGGCAAAACATCAAACATGAAAGAGCTTGGAATCCACAGTAAATCCTCTGCCTTTAAAGAGCTAACAGCCCATCAAGAAAATCAAACACAAACAACTAGTTATAATAAACTAGGATAAGCCTGGTAAATCAAGAGGCATAGGATACTGTGGAAACACTGAGCTGAGAGTCTTGAGGAAGATCCTCACGACCTGCCTATCTTGCACCTGGGCTGGGATTGCTGAGAGCTGCTGAAGAAAAGCACTTGCTGGGACAGATTATGGTTGACAATCCCAAATCTGCCTCTGTCCTCTCGCTTTTTCTCATCATTCTTTCATTTGCCTATTTAACATTTTGAGCATTTTCTATGTGACAGGCGTGATCTTAGGGTCGGGGAATGCAACAGTGAAGAATCCTATTGAGGCTCTAGAGCTCACTGAGCTTATTGTTTAGCAAGAAGAGCAATAAACCATTAATGAAATCATATAAATCCATATGGAGATAAGGGTTCTGGTTTGTTAAAGAATGATCCAGGAGCTTTTTAAGATGATTTGGTGTTACTGCTTGCCTATATTGTGAATATTGTGTATGAAAGAAAACAAGTAATTAAATTAAATCAGAAATTTCTCTTCCTATCTTTTCCTTGCCTTGAAGAATTGTCTTTTTTCTCTCTTGATGGGCAATCCTTGAAGGTCCCTGAAGGCCAGCAGCATGAAAACATTCTATTGTGAGTGGCAAATAGGGTCAGATAGGCAACAAGAAATGACTGGCAATGATTATAAAAATGGAGTAATGTAATATTACTTTTTATCTTGTTAAGTAGCCAGTAGGAAACCTAAATGCGGTGAGTAGTGGAGAATTTAAAAGTGGATAACTCTATGCTGGTCTCTACAGGTAAGTCCGATTTTGAAGAGCTTTGATTCGGCTCACTAAAGCCATGTCAGGGAGGAGGCAGATGGGGAAAACTGGACTTAGTGTAGGCAGAAAAAGGGTGATTTTCTTGTTCTGTTTTCTGGATGGATGAGTGCCCTCATAGAATTTCAGAAGGCCAGAATTTGACTACCTAAATTGCAGTATTTTCTAAAATCTGCAAGCCACCCCTTCCACATTGCAGAAAAGAGGCTTTTAAAAAAAGAAAAGAAAATGGTTATCCTTGTTAATTTTCTGTCTCGATCTAATATTGACAAAGGGGTGTTAAAGTCTCCCACTATTACTGTGTGGGAGTCTAAGTCTTTTTGTAAGTCATTAAGAACTTGCCTTATGTATCTGGGTGCTCCTGTATTGGGTGCATATATATTTAGGATCATTAGCTCTTCTTGTTGCATTGATCCTTTTACCATTATGTAATGTCCTTTTTTGTCTCTTTTGATCTTCGATGGTTTAAAGTCTATTTTATCAGAGATGAGAACTGTAACTCCTACTTTTTTTTGCTCTCCATTTGCTTGGTAAATCTTCCTCCATCCCTTTATTTTGAGCCTTTGTGTATCCTTGCATGTGAGATGGGTTTCCTGGATAAGCACACTGATGGGTTTTGGCTTTTTATCCAATTTGCCAGTCTGTGTCTTTTGATTGGGGCATTTAGTCCATTTACATTTAGGGTTAATATTGTTATGCGTGAATCTGATCCTGCCATTTTGATGCTAGCTGGCTGTTTTGTTCCTTAGTTGATGTAGTTTCTTCATTGTGTTGATGCTCTTTACCATTTGGTATGTTTTTGGAGTGGCTGGTACTGGTTGTTCCTTTCTATGTGTAGAGCCTCTTTCAGGAGCTCTTGTAAAGCAGGCTTGGTGGTGATGAAATCTCTGAGTACTTGCTTGTTCACAAATGATTTTATTTTTCCTTCACTTATGAAGCTTAGTTTGGCTGGATATGAAAATCTGGGTTGACAGTTCTTTTCTTTAAGGATGTTGAATATTGGCCCCCACTCTCTTCTGGCTTGTAGGGTTTCTGCTGAAAGATCTGCTGTGAGTCTGATGGGCTTCCCTTTGTGGGTAACCTGACCTTTCTCTCTGGCTGCCCTTAGCATTTTCTCCTTCATTTCAACCCTGGTGAATCTGATGATTATGTGCCTTGGGGTTGTCCTTCTTGAGAAATATCTTTGTGGTGTTCTCTGTATTTCCTGGACTTGAATATTGGCCTGCCTTGCTAGGTTGGATAAGTTTTCCTGGATAATATCCTGAAGAGTATTTTCCGGCTTGGATCCCCAGGAATTGAACTCAGACCTGGACCAAGCAAACCTAACAGACATTTACAGAACTCTCCACCCCAAATTCACAGAATATATATTCTTCTCAGCACCACATCACACCTACTCTAAAATTGATCACATAATTGGAAGTAAATCAATTATGCAAATGCAAATGCAAAAGAATGGAAATCATAACAGTCTCTCAGACCACAGTGCAATCAAGTTAGAACTCAGAATTCAGAAACTAACTCAGAACCGCACAGCTTAATGGAAACTGAACAACTGGCTCTTGAATGTTGACTGGATAAACAATGAAATGAAGGCAGAAATAAAGATGCTCTTCAAAACCAACAAGAATGAAGACACAACATAGCAGAATCTCTGGGACACATTTAAAGCAGTCTCTAGAGGAAAATATATAGCAATAAATGCCCACATGAGAAGCAAGGAGAGATCTAAAATCAACTCCCTATCGTCAAAATTGAAAGAGCTAGTGGAGCAAGATAAAAAAAAACTCAAAACCTAGCAAAAGATAAGAAATAACTAAGATCAGAGCAGAACTGAAGGAGATAGAGACACAAAAAAATGCTTCAAAAAAATCAATAAATCCAGGAGCTGGTTTTTCGAAAAGTTCAACAAAATAGACAGACCACTAGCCAGATTAATATAAAAGGAAAAGAGAGAATAATCAAATAGATGCAATAAAAATGATAAAGGGGATATCACCATAGATTCTACAGAAATTCAAACCATCATCAGAGATTATTACAAAGAACTCTGCACATAAACTAGTAAACCTGAAAGAAATGTATAAATTCCTGGACACTTGCATTCTCCCAAGCCTAAACCCAGAAGAAGTTGGGGGGAAATAGGAGAGGGACAGAGGGGAGTGGGGAGTTCAGGAGAGATAGCATGCGGAGAAATGCCAGATATAGGTGAAGGGGAGGAAGGCAGCAAATCATACTGCCTTGTGTGTACCTATGCAACAATCTTGCATGTTCTTCACCTGTACCCCAAAACCTAAAATGCAATAAAAACATAAAATAAAAACAAAAAAAAATAAAAAAGTCGAAACCCTGAATAGACCAATAACAAGGTCTGAAGTTGAGGCAGCAATTAAGAGCCTATCACCCCAAAAAAGCCCAGGTCCAGATGAGTTCACAGACGAATTCTACCAGACATACAAAGAGGAGCTGGTACCATTCCTTATGAAACTATACCAAACAATACAAAAAGAGGGAATCCTTCCCAAATCATTGTATAAGACCAATATCATCCTGATATTAAAACCCGGCAGAGACTGAGAAAGAAAAGAAAACTTCAGGTCAATATCCGTGATGAACATAGATGCAAAAATCTTCAATAAAATACTGGCAAACCGATTCCAACAGCACATCAAAAAGCTTATCCACCACGATCAAGTAGGCTTCATCCTGGGGATGCAAGGCTGGTTCAACATATGCAAGCCTATAAACATAATTCACCACACAAACAAAACCAAAGACAAAAACCACGAATATCTCAATTGATGCAGAGAAGGCCTTTGACAAAAGTCAACAGCCCTTTATGTTAAAAACCCTCAATAAACTAGGTATTGATGGAATGTATCTCAAAATAATAAAAGTTATTTTTGACAAACCAACAGCCAATATCATACTGAATGAGCAAAAACTGGAAGCATTCCCTTTGAAATCTGGCACTAGACAAGGATGCGCTCTCTCACCACTCCTATTCAACATAGTATTGGAAGTTCTAGCCAGAGCAATCAGGCAAGAAAAAAAAATAAAGGGTATTCAAATAGGAAAGGAGGAAGTCAAATTGTCTCTATTTGCAGATGACATGATTGTATATCTAGAAGACCCCATCATCTCAGCCCCAAATCTCCTGAAACTGATAAGCAACTTCAGCAAAGTCTCAGGATACAAAATCAATGTGCAAAATCACAAGCATTCCTATACACCAATAATGGACTTAACGAGAGCCAAATCAAGAACGATTTGCCATTTTCAAATGCTACAAAGAGAATAAAATACCTAGGAATACAGCTAACAAAGATCGTAAAGGACCTCTTCAAGGAGAACTACAAACCACTGCTCAACGGAAAAAGAGAAGACACAAACAGATGGAGAAACATTCCATGTTCATGGTTAGGAAGAATCAATATCGTGAAAATGGCCATACTGCCCAGAGTAATTTACAGATTCAATGCTATCCCCATCAAGCTACCAATGACCTTCTTCACAGAACTGGAAAAAACCACCTTAAACTTCATATGGAACCAAAAGAGAGCACGCACAGCCAAGTCAATTTTAAGCAAAAAGAACAAAGCAGGAGGCATCACACTACCGGACTTCAAACTATACTACAAGGCTACAGTAATCAAAACAGCATGGTACTGGTACCAAAATAGATATATAGACCAATGGAACAGAACAGAGGCCTTGGAGGCAACACAACACATCTACAACCATCTGATCTTTGACAAACCAGACAAAAACAAGCAATGGGGAAAGGATTCCCTGTTTAATAAACGGCTTTGGAAACACTGGCTAGCCATGTGCAGAAAGCAGAAACTGGACCCCTTCCTGACACCTTACACTAAAATGAACTCCAGGTGGATTAAAGACTGAAACATAGGGCCGGGCGCGGTGGCTTACGCCTGTAATCCCAGCACTTTGGGAGGCCAAGGTGGGTGGATCACAAGGTCATGAGATCGAGACCATCCTTGTCAACATGGTGAAACCCCGTCTCTACTAAAAATACAAAAAAT
>NW_016107823.1:219673-303211 GCF_001604975.1 Cebus imitator | reverse complement strand
AGAGAAATGCAAATCAAAACTACATTAAGATACCATCTCATGCCAGTTAGAATGGCGATCATTAAAAAATCTGGAGACAACAGATGCTAGAGAGGATGTGGAGAAATAGGAACACTTTTACACTGTTGGCGGGAGTGTAAATTAGTTCAACCATTGTGGAAGGCAGTGTGGCAATTCCTCAAGGACCTAGAAATAGAAATTCCATTTGACCCAGCAATCCCATTACTGGGTATATATCCAAAGTATTATAAATCGTTCTACTATAAGGACACATGTACACGAATGTCCACTGCAGCATTGTTTACAATAGCAAAGACCTGGAACCAACCCAAATGCCCATTGATGACACGCTGGACAGGGAAAATGGCACATATACACCATGGAATATTATGCATTCATCAAAAACGATGAGTTCGTGTCCTTTGTAGGGACATGGATGAACCTGGAAACCATCATTCTCAGCAAAGTGATACAGGAACAGAAAATCAAACACTGCATGTTCTCACTCATAGGCAGGTGTTGAACAATGAGAACACATGGACACGGAGGGGAGCATCACACACTGGGGTCTGTCAGGGGGAAATAGGGGAGGGACAGTGGGGGGTGGGAAGTTGGGGAGAGATAGCATGGGTGAAATGCCAGATATAGGTGATGGGGAGGAAGGCAGCAAATCACACTGCCGTGTGTGTACCTATGCAACAATCTTGCATGTTCTTCACATGTACCCTAAAACCTAAAATGCAATAAAAAATAAAGAAAATAGTGACAGTAACCTGAGTTACTAAGCCATAAAAGGAATGCCTGATAACTGCCCTACGGAGGCAATGAACCATGCATGGGAACCCTGGGAAGAGAGAGAACTGTGAGGGTATGCACAGTGAGTTCTGCACTATGGAGCTTGATTTGGTGTAGAAAGAGCAAGGAGAAGCAGCAACAAAATGGTCAAATAACGCTATGTGTAACTGAGAAAGAGAGAGCTAAGGTACAGAGAATGAAAACATCCCAGTAGTGGGGAGAAAATTTCAGGAAAATTAATTTGTTATGAAGACACTCAGTAAACAGAAAGGGAGTCAGCAAGCCTCATTCTTTTAGAATAGAGGAAGGCACAAACGTAGAAAAATGAAGGACACAGCAGGACAGACCCTGACTTGGACACCCCAGGCTAGAAAATAATGAATGATAAATGCTGTAATGCCTTAGTTGCTTTAGTCCACATCTGAAATACTGACACCTGAGAGATCGATCACAATTCTTCCTTATCAGAAGACTTCCCAGCAAATCTACAAAACAGTAAACATATAATCTGAAGGTAAACTCAGAAGTCCTGGGTAACCAAAATGTTTAATGCCCATTCTCCCCACTCAAAGCTTTGGTGTCTTTCTGAAAAAGGTGTACAACATAGAGCTTGTGTAACTGAAGGGAGAGAAGGAGAGAATGAAGAGTGGAAGAGTACAAGTTGAAAGACAGCTAAAAAAAAAAAAAAAATACAACCTGAACAGTTTCACACCGCTTCAAACTCCAGCAAATGTAGAATCATGCTGGGCGTAGCTTAAGCTCCAGTGCAGTTCCTTCCTTCCCCAGGCTAACCCTTACACATAGCGTGAATCTTGGAGGCAGAAAGAAATTAAAGGCAAAACTAAGAACATAAGAACAGCTATTTCTCCTCAAGTGCGTATCTCAGATCACCAGCTGTGACTTCTTGCCTTCCATTGCCTCACATTGGTTGTTGCCTGCCAACCTTAACTCCACTGGAATGCTCATTCGTGTCAACCAACGTGAAGGAAGTTATGCTATTCCCCTTTTCTGCTTCTCCTAAATTTTCCTTTTTCTCTTTTCTAGCTGTTTTTTAAAAGCAGTAGAAAGCATCTTTTTTTTCGGCCTTCTTTTCAAGGCTTCTTTGAGTTGCCACCCACGATGCACAGCTGTGGGTCAGCAGTTTACTATTTACTGTAACCTCACAGACATAACAGAGATCCAACTGAGATTATAAAAACACAGGGAGAGCTGAGAGACCGTGGTCTTGACAGTTTCCTTCATTATATCTGTAAAAATAAGGCAGATCTTGAAAATAAGATAGAACTTGAAAGGATCAAAGAGAATATAGCTTACTTGTTTTCTTTTTTTGACACAATTTGATGCGATTCCCTACTTTGTAGCCAATGGAAACCACTCCTGAGTGTGTCCCTCTTTAGTCTCTTCTCCCTCCCTCTGCTTTCCTCTTCCTTAGACTCTTGCCAATCCCTGTCCTCTCTTTCTCAGACACTCATATGGCGCTTAAGAGGAGGGAGAAGTTATTTTCTTTCCAACTCCAAGCCCTGATTGCTTTTGCTGGTGTTAAAGTAAATGCTCTCCAGCTGACTCTGTGAGGTTCCTTATTGCCCTCTGAGTCTTACCACAGTGTCAGAAGTAGTTAAAGGATGTCCGTAAAGAAGAAAATAGAGAATTGACAATCCGCAATTATGAAATAACAAGCAGAGGACAAGGAAAGACCTTGTTCTTTTGAAAAATGTTAATATAATAGCAAGTCTCTGTCCCCTGATGCCAAAACAACAAGTTAATTCAGCAATTCGGCCTTAAAATAGTAAGTCCATACAGAGGCATTGTAGCAGAAAGGAAAGAGCACTGGGGCAATTACGACAACAATATCAATACCTAAGCATCATGCGATTGACCAAACATTTTCATAGATGCCAGAGGCTCTGAATCTGAGTTGGAGGCTTTTCCAGACACATCACAAGGCCGCCTGAATCTCAAGTCTCTCTATTTCTCCCTCCAACCCTATTCATTATCAGCTGACACGAATTAAGTTCCACTTGATGAACTCCATTTTCCTCAGCTGCAAATGAGCACTGACACCTTCCTTCTACTTTTTGTGCTACTGTCAGAATCCAAAATGACTCAGTTTAGAAGAAAGTACTCAAAAATATGTAGTCCCTCAAAAATGTAAGATATTATTAAAGAAATATATCTTAAACAATTGTCAAATAACATGTTGAAAAATTAATATAGTTTAAGTAAAACTCTAAAATTTTAATCATATTGTTCATAAGTGTTCTGTCAAATTACAAGCAGGGTATGAAAAGGTAGTATTTATATATGAAACATTAAATAATTTCAAAATAAGAAATGAGCCACCATCTCTACGATTATTTTCTGATAAAAACTCAGTATCAGAACAAGCATATCATTATAAAAATGCATAGGGGTATGATGCCATACATACAATGAACATACTTCTTAGATTTGGGGGCTGGACCAGAAATGAGGCCATTTGTTAATTGGCCAACTAAATATGATTTCATTTTATTTTGTTATACTGTTCTAGAAATGAATTCACACATTAGTGTATAAAAAGCCCTTTATGAAACATTACATTCTCTGTTTAAGGCTCAGAAAATATGGTCTTCCACGTGTTCTTCTAGAAATTCCTGAATTCCTTGCTTTCATTCCCCTTCGATTTTCATTCTCCTCTATGGACTTTCCCAACCACAAGGTTTGCTCCTCATCCTCCCACCTCCATCCTGCCCAGCTTATGACCTCAGTGGTCTTCCTAGCTCTGCTGTCTCCTTTGCATTTCACTTCTGCACACACAGAGCCCAGGGTTCTGCAGTGGGTCATCATGAACAAACTTGTGGCAGCTGGCCTACAATCTCTTTCTGGCACAGAGCAAACATGTCCTCCTCTGGGCAGAGTCCAGCCTAATGGAACACCTGCCGGATGTAAGGGTCGAATTCAGGCACTGAGTTGGGGATTAAGAGATTCTCCATCCACTGCCTATCCAGTCACCACACTTATACCCCCTGGAGGAGGAGGATAGGTTCTAAGCCCATTTCAACTGTTTAACATTGTCAATCCCAAGAATAGCATCTCTGGCTCCTGTCTTCTCCCCTTGGCATTAATATGCATGTATCAACCAGTTCATTGGGATTTTCCCCAGAAATCCAGGGTTTCCTTGAGCTGAACAGATGGTTAAGGGTAGATAGCCAACATACTCCATTCAGGTGACTCTGCATCTTCAGGGTGGCAAAGATCTGCTCCAATTCTTGTTGAATGAAGAGCTGCAGGATAGGGGCACATACCTGGCAAACCCAGAGAAACACTGCCTTATCCTATTCATGGAGAGACCACAGTGTTAAGAAGAATGTGGGGAAGAGGCACCACATTCCACATAAAAGAAATAGACCAAGTTTCCTTCAGCACACATTTATGCCTGGGCATTCATTCTGTTTTCTTGCTTACTCTTAGCACCCTCATTGCTATTCACTCTTCACTCTCCGTGGCCTTCTTATCTGGTCCTTTCAGCTTACTGGCCATTACTGACATGCAACCTTGGTCTCCCTTGAGGCAACCCTGGATAACACTTTCTCCAACCTGACTGAGCTCCAAGAACCCTCCCTCTCATGCTTTACCTCGGGAGGTCCCCCCACCCTACCCTGTCTACCTGTTCCTACTCATGTTGCCAGATGCTGCACAATCACACTAACACATCATAAGACAACCTCACATATTCTTTTGAAATCAACGCTGGAGGTCTCCAAATTACATATTCATTCTAGAATGTTTAAATATCAGATGGCCAACTTCTTGCTTCCACAGTCAAAAACTGGCAGGAAATGCCAATATCTAAAATCCCCAAATATAAGCACTGTTTTCTAAAGGAAGGAATAAGACATCATCTAATACTGATACCAACTTTTCAAGTCCCTAAACTTTCTAATCCTTTCTTTGTGGGACCAAATATGTTCCAGAATAGCTTTTGGCTTTCTTCTGTGGCTGGTTGGAGAAGGAAGTTCCCTTCCTAGATTGCTAGTGTATTCTTAAATGGTCTAGCAGTAGGTCTCAGGCAGGTCTAAAGTGGAAACCATGTCTTAGATGCTCAAACAAATTGCTTTGGTCTTCTCAGGAAAGCAGGAGGTGAAGACATGTTTTGAATGAAGAAAGACCTGGGTAGGGAGGTTGTTTGGGAGTAATCAGAGTTTAAAAGCCAAATGGAAAGTACGAAAGAAGAATTCAGGGACTGCTGACCACCACAGAGAGCTCTATATTGAATATACAGCACAAACTTACACTAGATCTCATTCATCCATTCATTCAACATATTACATACCAGGAATTATGTAAACTTGATCTCTGTCCTGATCCAGCTGACAGTAATTTATTGGAAAGTTTTGCTTTAATGCTAGATTTCACAGGGTATGGTTACATTACTATAAATGCTTGGTTACTTTGGAAATGTGCTTAGGATTATGTGCACATTA
The DNA here is from genome assembly GCF_001604975.1 of Cebus imitator. Lineage (NCBI taxonomy): Eukaryota > Metazoa > Chordata > Mammalia > Primates > Cebidae > Cebus > Cebus imitator. Next base: position 297,953 of record NW_016107823.1, on the reverse strand, counting down.
CTGCATAATGAGACATACTTCTATTTATATCCCAAAAGAGGGGCTTCCTTTCAAGATATTATTTTATAAGAAAAATAGGAGACAATTCTAGCTTTTGAAATGTATATGTCTGACAGAACATGTTTCCACAAATACAGTTTATCTGCTCTCCAGCAAAACAAGTTTGTTTAAAGCAAACATGGTAGTACTTTAATCATTGTTTTTTAAAAGAAACATAGTACACTTACCTCCTTTCTTCCCTGTCCTCATATACTCCCCCACAAGAAAACTAACTCTGCCTCAAACCTATCTGCTTTTAAAATAGCTTATGTAGTTCTTGGATAAGTAGGTTTAGCTTGTACGATTGGACGTTTCCAATGTGTTATTAATGTTTTCACTGTTTATTCAGAAAAAAAGATAGTTCTTAAAGATAATAACACAGAGAGGAGTAAAGGGAAACATTCAAAATCACTTCTGCCCTCTAGGCGTGTCCAGTAGGGAAGGTTTACTGCTCAGTATGGAAGTCAACTTTCTGACTGATGCTTTGCTAAGGTCAGGTAGTTCCTTCACTGCTATAGAAAGCTAATTTCCTGTTCCATTTTTCCTGAAGCATTTGTGCACTTTGGCTAAATTAATACTAGATTTTCCACTAGGGAAGAGGTAGGCTTAGGGCTGTGTAGCTATTGGAATGCTATTATACTTTGTATTGCTTGTTAAAGAAATAGTGAAACATCAAGAGGAAACTCAGTTGTAGCAGCACAATTTTGGGCTCCTAGTGGCATTTTGAAACATAACTTTATAACTTGGCATTTATATAGCACAATATACTATAAGTTTTTAATGAAAAAAAGTGTTTCCAGTAATCACATTTGTGTTTCATATGTGCTTCTTTTCCCAAGAGGCACCAAATGCAATGAGAATATTTTAATGATATCATTCTTTTGGATATGAAAATATATATTCCCCCATCTTTTGTAATCTCAATGTTTTTCAAAGTACTCTCAGCTAAATTGTCTGATTAGATCCCATAGCACCTCTGTGACAGGCATTTCGATCCCTGGACCACAGACTAGGAAAATAAAGCCAAAAGAAGTCACTTCTCCACAGTCACTCACTCTTCGTTATTGAAACTGGGATTCCCCATTTCAGTCCCGGGTAATTTCCCCTTCTCGTGGAAAGAGTGAAGGGGTCACAGCAGGATCTGTTTCAGACACATGAACTTTTAACAGGTTCTGGTGGTTTCTAGAAGTCTGCACCACCACCTCAACACCACCCACTTTTTCCTGTGCCAAAAGAAATAAGAAATATCAAGACCCAGGAGCCATATTATTTTTTAAGTAAATTCTATTTTCTTCCCATAGTTATACATTACCATCAGGCTTCTTCCTCCACTGACTCTCTCTTCCTAGCTTGGCTACCCCAAATCCCTCTCTAAGGCACACTCAAAAATGTTTAGGCCAGCAGTTACCAGCTTCAATTGTCAAGATTAGCTGTGAGATATGTAACAAGAAATTAGCTATGAAAAGAACAAAAATATCAAATTTGTTAATAATTGATGTTTAATAAATGAGGGAAGATATGCTGCATTCTGACTACTGGCAATCAAAGTGACTTTCTTGAGCAGATGAGGAAGTATCATGCATATCCCTGGAAAGCCGGTGGACTATGCTTGCATTTGACGGTATTGATAGGTGCAAAAGGGGAAAGTGGACAAGCAGCTTTAAATATTTACCTGAGCAAAAGGTACTGAAGAAAACACAGGGTGACAAATATGTACTATATATGCATTATTGAATCAAATATAATGTAACCTATAATGAGTGCTTGTTTTTGAGATGAGAACTTAAATCCAGCTTCTCGGGGGAAGAAAGGACACACATAATATTTATTAAACATAGACTCTGGGCAAACACCATGCTTGATACTTTCAAACATATTATTTTATTCAGTTCTCACAAACAGGGGTTAGTTCCATTTTCCAATAAGAAAATGGAGGATTTTAAAATGTAGATAAAATTTGCCAATTGTTGTATAGCTATGATAAAGCTGGAATTTGGACCGATGTATTCCACGACATACCCATGATCTGCTAGGCTTTTTATTCAATATACTTAACAGGTTTGATTGAAAGCTTTGCTAGAGATTGTAAGATCTATTCTCAACAGTAATATGCAGGCTGCAGAGCTTCTCTCTTACCAAGTTACTCTGATTGGGCTGCACTATAAATGAACTGGTGGGGTTCCTGTTGAGAACCCCTAGATAAAGATTAGGGACACCAAAGCTAGTTATATGTCAAGAAACATGATAAGGTCCATTCTGCACTGGCAAATCCATGTGCTCTTCTTCATAATTATTTTTATCCATCTATTATTTTGGATCATAAATACCCCAACCTCTAATAGTCAACTTATACATGGCTGACTCAGTCTTTCATGGTCATATTCCTTTCTGAACTCCATATATGATAAGTCAAAAAGCCTAATTTTACATTTTGAACAAGTCTCCAAAAAGTGCAAAAGGTGACAAAGCTTTGTTTACTTTGCAAATTTCCAAATTTGGTGTAGTTTCTGCCACAGAACATAAATCCCATGTTAGAAAATGAGCTCATTCTTTTAGTGAGAACAGATTCCTTGGGAAAAATATCTAAAGGAAGCCAAGGGGAAAAACAAAACCAAAACATTCATTTCACCCCAAAAGGCCACAGACTCAGAGTTGATAACAGGAAGCACTTTTTATAATGTCAGTGTATCTAGTGGTTTCCAGGTCAGAGGGTTTATCTTATACGAATTTTCAGCTCCATTAAAACAAGAAACAGAATTTCTTAGAGGGAGAAAGAAGCAGACACATCTGCCACTATCTGAAAAAAACGAGAGAGAATGACACTTATAAAATGATTAATTCTTTGATACATATGAAATTCAATTTAACTTGTTTAAATTTGAGCTTCATCAAGACTTCATTAAAATGTATCTAATGTAAACAAATTTGAATTTGTTTAAAATTCTCTCGAGCAATTTTTCACCCATATGCATATTTCATTACAAAAATTTAACGTAGCTTTAATCAGCTGTCTCAGATAAATTCACATGCATTAAATGCTCATCAGGCAGCCTAAGTAATTCCATGAAAGTTGCATACCTGTTTGTATGTTGACAACACCTCTTGAGAGCCTTCTATACATAGACTTTTGTATTTAGATTCCATCAGCAAGATTTTTAAATCCACGCCTTCCAATCCAGTTACAATATAAAAATTTATAAAAGAAAAGGTTCAATGTTAGGTAGAATCAATCTGTTAAAAATGGAAATTCTTTAACAGAAATAGATGTTAGATGATGGAGACTAGGAGATAAGAAAGAAGAGATGTACTTTGGGAGGCCAAGGCAGGGTGATTGCCTGAGCTCAGGAGTTTGCCACCAGCCTGGGCAACATAGTGAAACTCTGTTTATACTAAAATACAAAAAATTAGCAGGGTGTGGTGGCGTGCACCTGCAGTCCCAGCTACTTGGGAGGCTGAAGCAGGAGCATTGCTTGAACCTGGGAGGTGGAGGTTGCAGTGAGCCAAGATCGCACCACTGCACTCCAGCCTGGGCAACAGAGAGAGACTCCATATCAATCAATCGATCAATCAATCAATAGATGTAATTAGAAAGGCACAATGATTAGGAAAGGATGCTATTATTATTATTATGTTAGATACTTGAGAATGTTTGTAGGCTAAGGATTTCAATGAGACAAAGGAGCTGATAACAGGATAAATCAATGATAGCTAATTAATCAATGATAATTAATCAACTTTAATGTAGAAATGGCATAATGATTCCCATTAGCCAGCAGTCCAAGACATAGTACAGTAAAGAGTTCAACAATATTTGTACAGGAAGAAGAAGTGGAGGAGTTTTGAGTTCAGCGAGAGAAAGAAAAGAGGGAGAGAAGGAGTTCCTCTCATATCTTGGCCCTGCTCTAGAGTTGGCAAATTCAAATTCATCATTCATTTATTTATTCAGATACTCTTTTGACACAGGGGATGCAGCAGTAAACCAATCAAATAAAGTATTTGATCTGAAGGAGCTTATATTCCATGTAGACAATAAACAAATGAATAGATACATTACTCAGGGTCCAAAATCTTAGTATCTTTCCTCCCATCTGCACTCAACTCACCCTTCCCCACCCCCAGATATAACATGCTGTTCATCTCTGCATCTCAGACTTAAATAAATAAAAAGATTCGGCAAAACTGAGAACTAGCCTATAGATAAGCAAGTCTGACACTGAATGATATATCAGCCTCCTTCAGTTTGGTCTTGATTCAAAAGATTCATTTTACTGTGAAAAGGCAACAGCTTGGATGCTAGGGGACAGAAAGAGAAACGCAACAAAGCTTTCATCTCAGACATATCTTATCCAAAGACTTACATTCATTGCAGCAATTATTTATTACTCACTGACTTTGTGAAGGCCAAATGTTAGGGTCTATAGGGTCCAACAGAGATGAGTGGGTCTTCAAGGAAATTAAATAATAATTATTTTGATAGTTAATATTTATTGAGTGCTTTCTATCTGCCAGACACTTTAAGAGCTTTGTGTGATTTATCTCACTTAAGGCTCATGCTAGCCTTGTGGAGTTGGTGATAATATATCCATAGTGGAGCTGGTGATAATATATCCATATCCAGGTAAGGAAAGTAAATCCTAGAGAGGTCAAGAAATGTGCCCAAGGTAACAAGGTGACAAATGGTATTAATTTGAATGCAGTGTTCATGTGCTTAACTATTCTGCCTTGCCAAATTTATTAGTTTCCTAGAGCTGCTGTAACAATGTATTTGAAGCCAGATGATTTAAAACAAGAGAAACTTACTTATTAAGTCTCACAATTCTGGAGGCTAGAAGCCTGAAATAACAGTGTCAGAGGTGCCATCCTTCCTCTGAAACTTGGGATGGAATCCTTCATTGACTAGCTTGAGTTTCTGGGGGGTTGCTGCAATCTTTTGTGTCCTTTAGCGTGTAGCTGCATGACTCCAATCTCTGCCTTCAACATTACATGGTATTCTCCTGTATGTCTCTGTCTTCATATGCTGTCTTCTTCTTTTTTTCTTTGAGATAGAGTTTCACTCTTGTTACCCAGACTGGAGTGCACTGGCACGATCTTGGCTCATTGCAACCTCTGCCTCATGGGTTCAAGCAATTCTCCTGCCTCAGCCTACCAAATAGCTGGGGTTACAGATGCCTGCCACCACTCCCTGCTATTTTTTTGTATTTTTAGTAGAGATGAGGTTTAAGGGGTTGGCCAGGCTGGTCTCGAACTCCTGACATCGAGTGATCCACCCACTTCGGCCTCCCAGATCCACCCACCTCGGCCTCCCAAAGTGCTAGGATTACAGGTGTGAGCCACCACGTCGGACTTGCTGTCTTCTTATAACACCAGTCATTTTGGATTAGGGGCCATCTTACTCCAGTGTGGTCTCATCTTAACTAATTATATCTGCAATAACCCTATTTCCAAGTAAGGTCATATTCTGAGATATTAGAGTTTAGGGCTCCAACATATCTTTTCTGGGGTGGGGGACACAATTCAACCCATAATACCAATGAATGGAGCTAGCATATGGGGCTATAATAAAATAGAAAGGACATTAGTCTCAGTCCAGTCCTGTCATATGAACTTAACGTTACTTTGAGAGAGGCACTTTCTTTCCATGGCCTTCATTTTCCTCAATAAAGAAAGATGTTGAAATTTATCATCTCTAACTTACTTGCAGTTCTAACATTCTAATGTTCCTCCATTTATAAATAATTATAATGAAACACAAGTTTTATTGGGGATGTTTAAGCACATATCCACTTATGGAGATAAGGGCTGCTGTGATGAAGGAGATGAAACTTCATAGGCTCTCGAAACCTTTAAGAATGATCAGGACGGTTTCTAGAGGTATTGTCTAGGGAAAGCTCCCTGGAGGAGACTCCTGACACGGGGAGATATGTTGGATTTTAGAGAATAGGCTGTTGGCTGGATGATGGATTGCATGTAGAGAAAGGGTGGAGATAGGCTGGAAAAGTATGTTGGGACATGCCAGGATCAGAATGGTCTCTACTTAATTGAGTGTGCTCAACGTTACCACTCCTAAAGGCTTTCAGCAGAGGTATTATGGGACTTGTGCACAGCCTGCATAAAATATGCAGGCAGATGGAGGAGTAACTAGTTAAATCACTGAACGAGTCTAGGTTAGTGTCAATGAGGACATAGCATTGAGTTTGTGAAGGTAGACACCAAGATTTTGGAATCTGATGAACTCTTATCTGAATTAATTTGGAGGGCTAGAGAAAATTCTACTTGACATAGTTATAAAGGCTGTACTAATGTGATATTTACTAAAATTATAATAGTATAATAAAGTGCTAAATTCAGAGCATGGTCCCAGAGAGAAATTAGAAGTTAGAACTAAAAAAGGAGCACCATGTCTACGGCAGTATATAAACCACAAGGAGGAAATCTAGGTCTGGGCCAGATGCCAAGGAGAAGAGGAAGCAACATGCAAGCTGGTTGAGACTAATGGTTCTGAATCAGGGCTGTAAACAAGGCAAGAATGTTTTGGACTTTATACAACAATGTAAATATGATAATTACTACTTAACTATATACTTAAAAATGGTTAAGAGGTAAATTTTATAATATGTGTTTCTTTAACCTCTATTAAAAACATGTTAAGGAGAGTTTTTTTTTTTCTTTTTGAGACAGGGGCTTGCTCTGTCACCCAGGCTAGAATGCAGTGGCATAATCATAGCCCACTGCAGCCTCAACATCCCAGGCTCAAGCAAGCCTCCGCCTCAGCCTCTTGAGTAGCTGGGGCTCCAGGCACATGCCATCAATCCCAGATAGTTTTTTAAAACTTTTTGTAAGGACAGTGTCACCCCATGTTGCTTAGACTGGTCTTGAACTCCTGGACTTAAGTGATCCTTTTGCCTCAGCCTCCCAAAGTGCTGGGATTACAGATGTGAGCCACTACTCCAGTCTTATGAAGAGGAAGAAGAAGAAGGAAGAGGAGGAGGAGGAAAAAGAACGTTGTGACCTTTCTAATTTGGAGCTGGCCATGTGGCTCAGTGGCAGGTCTCACATTTGGTAAGGAGCCAGGCCAGATGGATTTGGTGAGGAACAAGGTATGGGGAAGAAGCAAAAAAATATCAGAGGTTTAAAACCTAGATAAATGGTGGTTGAGTGTCAGGTCCTATTCATCGAAATAAGAAGGTTAAGAGGAGTCATTGATTTGGACATTAAATTTGTGAAATAAATTTTTAAAATTTTTGTTGTATTTTATAATATTCTAGAAAAAGGTAACAGGATGAAAATTAGCAGTAGGCAAAATTAATATATTCATCAAGGAAAAGCATAAAACAATACAAAGCTCCAAGGACGTAAGATTGGAAATGTCTACCTTTATCATCAGAGAGAGGAAATGAACTCTAAAGGAGACTTTACAAGTTTTTCAGAATAACCTTGTTGTGTTGTGGAATTCAAAGAGGAAATTTCAAGAAAGAGGCACTGCCCAACAGCAGAAGATGCCTCAGAGAAGAAGGATATAGACTGAAAATAGAGCATTAGATTTGGTAGTAAGAAGTTCACCAAGAGAGGTTTCAGTAGAGAGGACCAAATGTAAAGCATAAGGAATAGGAAGAGGTGAGCAAGAAGTACATGCAAAGAGAACAAATTACAGTTTCTCTGAAGGGAAGTAGAGAGACAGGTAGCATATTATACTAGGTAGATTGCCAGGTACAAAGAAAGTGTATTGTTTTATTAGTTCTAAACATGTTTGCTGGCAGGAGGAAATATTTGGAATTGGCAGTATTATAAGTAATAGAGGGTAATTGTGGAGCCAGTTTTGGAAAAGGTCGAAAAGGGGTGTTCAAGAACCTATATGGAAAGTAAGATTTGGCAAAGAAGAGGCATTTTGAAACAGCGTACCAACTGGTCTCCCTGCGTTCGATTCTACTCCAGTCCATTCTGCAATGTGTGTTCATACTGTTCTATCTAATACACTTATCTATTTATGCCAATCTTTGCTTAACATTCTTCAGGGAGTCTCTGCTGTCTTTGGAATAGAATCCAGGATCTTTATCATATGCACATTTCCAACATCCAGACCTGCTGAATTTTCTACCTTGTGTATTTGTCTTCTGGCTTCCATCAACACCACCACCACCACCATCACCACACACACACACACACACACACACACACACACACACACAGCAAAACAAATACATTGAATTCTCCAAATGTATCAGACTATCTGCCTATTTCATTTTTTATTTGCATATGTGGACTATTTGACTGACTTGTAATACTTTTTTTTCTCTACCCTCTCTAGTTTCTTCTCAACATTCAAAAAGTAGTCTTGTAATTATCAGTTTCCTATCACCATGTTAATTTACTTGTCTGTCTCACAGAAGCTTTTATTTCTGTATCACTAGTATCTTATAAAGAGGCTAATATATACAAATTGCTCAATAAATATTTACTAAATGAATGAAAAAGAATGAATAAATGAAAGGTATCGGGAAGAGAAAGGGTAGAGATGAAGCAAGGTTCTGTGGGGTTCTTTTTTCAGTTGAGGAGGAGGATTCTCAGTGAGATAATTACAACATTTTTATATAAAAGAAGAGAGGCCTCTTCCCAAGAGTGTGAGAATTTTTGCTGGATTTTTGGTGGATTTCTAGAAAGCAAAATTATCAAACTACTGTCTCAGTGGTTAGTAGATCACATTGCCTCATCTACCCCTCTAGTGGGCATTATTCGTCATCGTTGTGGTCATCAAACTAAACATAATGTTTTCACTGTGTCTGCACTACAGACCTGAAAGCGCCTACTCGCGGTACTGATTGAAAAGGAGGATCCACCTCACCTTTGCACCTGCAGTACCACACCCAGCAAAGTGCTAGCTTCTCTAGTGTATGCCCTGAGAAGCCAGGTAACTAAACCTGTAAGTGCCATGAGAGGGACTCCAATCAATAAAAGACAGAAGAAGAGATCAGGAGATTAATTGCTTGCCCTTTCTGCTCCTTTTGGCCAGCACCTGTACCGAGACGTGGTGGTTGAAAAAAGCCTCTCTGGAAATGACTAGCAATAATGTACTCCTTTGTGTCTGCTCTCCCTACTCTGTTCTTTCCTCACTCTTGTGTCCCAGGGATTGCATTATCCATTAAGGTGTTAGCATGCAAGTATTTGCCTCCAGATCTATTTCTAGAAAACCTGAGCCAAGTAAGGAATTTTTAAGAAATTTTCTAATGTTAAATTTACCATTAGAAATGCAAACAAGATTAATTAGATCATTTTCAATTAAGAACATTCACTTATTTGCATTGGGCTCTGTTTGGATCCTTGAGAAAACAGATATCATATAGAATGGTCATTGAAAGAGAAGGGAGAGTCATGAATACATGGGAAATGAATAGTCAAGCAACAGTCAACAAAATAGTGGTTCTCATTTTGGAGCCATCAACAGGAGGTAATCAGAAACACATGGCTATGGTGAGCATAAATGTATTCCCCAAATAGCAAAGTTTCCATTAAAGGAGCATATACTAAGGAGATTTTCTTTCATTGTTTCTGTTTATAATTTAATGTGCTTCCTGTGATATGAAATGTTAAAGTGTTAGATGCTATAAAAATAGATAAATCTATTGAGTGCCCTACTTTGATGAAGACAACACATCTATGTTTATATATTAAATTGAAATAATGTTAAGACTTGGCAGGTTGTAGGCAATATTTAAACTACTAACATTGGGAAAAAATTCAGAAGAAGTGACAAAAATACATTTGTTTAGCCAGGCCCTTTGGATTATTCATATGGAAAAATGAATTAAAGTTTGGCAAGAAAGAGGGAGAGTACTTCCTTACTGTGGAAAGTTGGCATATACTATACCATGATCTCAATCCATACTGAAAACAGCTTGAGACATTGAACCAGATCCCATGTGTAAAAGTGTACAGGGTAAAGTCACCCATCATCAAATATTTGTTAGTACAGAACCCTCCGTTAGGAGGCTGATAAAGTACAAAAGGTCTTCTCATAGACACAACTGCAACAAAAAAAAGGCTGAGAAATATGTATTACTTATTCAATGAGTAAAAATTCTGATCCAAGAAGTTTTCATTTCTGTGTATTTACTTTGGTTTCTGAATGTTTATCCCTGTAAACACTAGAACGTTCCCTGAAATACTTGTTTTAATATGCTCAGTTGAAGTCTTTAATAATGATTTTTTTTCATTTTTGGTTTTTAAATCTAGATTCAATTTACACATCCTGGAGGGGCAGTTAGTTTAACATATAACATACTGGTTGGTAAGCATTTTTAGTGGTTCTTAGCATGTTTTTAACTCTGAATATCTGACAGAAATCTATAATTTCCCCCCCAAAGATCTGCACATACACCTACATTACAGTATTTTGCACAAAATGTCAGGGACATATACATTTTATACATCTAAATACATTCTGGAATCCATGAACCCCCGGTCAAAATCAACTGTGTTAAGTAACTTTCAAAAACACTTAAAGCAAAGATTTGACTAAAGAAAAGTCCTAATAACAGGAATATATTGGTTTGCAAATAAAAATAACAACACAATCCAAAATTTACAGATAGAAACAATGCTACTTACATAAAATGCCTCAAAGCTAATTCTAGGTTTTCAGGAAAACCTATATAGCATCTAATCAGTTTTTTTTAATGAACTTCACAAATAGTTATTTTAGAAAATGATCAATATATTGATAAAGACATTCTCTCTTCATTTTAGCCATCTGAAAGAATAATAATTTAAATTGGAGTATGATTTGACTCTTTTTTGAAACATATACCATAAGTAGAATTAATTTGTAGCTGGTTTTAATTAATGTGTGTGTGATACTTTCTCACTTCCTTTCTGTCTCAAATAAAAAATGGCTTTAATCCGGGGGCTGACATAGGTTAAAAATGGAAGTACATGGCTAATGTTTGGAAATCTACTTGTCATATCCACTAGGCTCCTGAACTATAATTGTAAATTTAGAATCTTGCTCGTGATTAAAATACTTAATACTGTGAATCATTTGTAAACCAAATTCATCATGCATTTGGCATTTTTGGTGAAGAAAATTCTCAAGTGAATGTTTTACACCAGCAGCCAGTAAGTTTCAGATGGTTTACAAATAGTAGGAAATTCAAAGTTGAAATGGAATTTTCTATGACAGCCCACAAATAACAGCTAACATATGCCTAAATTACAGACAAAGCAGAAATCACACAGAGTGAAGAAGGGGAATAAGAAAGCTGTTAAGTTCATGAATAAAACCTTTCCATTCAAAATTCTTCGCAAAAATTTTAGGCATTTAATAGCAAGACTATCTCAACTATTTTTGAAGAAATTGCATTTCTCAATATTAGAAATGAATAAGAAATGACTTTAACAATCACTTTACATCCATTGTAACTGTGATGTATTCAGGAAAAGAAAAAAAGTTAATGCTAGTATAAATTAACAACAACAACAAAAATACACATTCTTCAATCACTATACTGTGCCTAAAAATAGATATGCAATTTCAGTTGCCATTTCATTTTAAAGTGTTTCTACTTATATTATCTGCTATTCTTTGTCATAGATATTCCTTGGTATTACAGATAACAAATGAAGTCAATTAAAAGTTTCACATTTTCTTTGTTTTAACTTAATGTTATTTTGTATTTCAATAATTTCTTGTAGTTGTGGTTTCAAAAGTTGTTACAAGGGCTTTGAATTTACTTTCATTTAGAGCCTCAGCCCTGTAGTAGGAACCAAGCAGCTTGGTAGCTATTGCTCTGGGGATGCATCATGTCATGATGCTAACCACGTGGTCAGGCTCCTTGTTCATAAAATGATGACAATAATATCTACTGTACCTGTCACACAGGGCAGTAGTCTGAAACAAAATAAATAAAAGTGTTTTTAAAATAAGTGAACAAGTGATGTTGGTCAATTGTGGATGTGTTGGTAATCATGGTAGCAACAGAGCTGATGTTCAAGAAGAAATTCTAATTCAAATGGTAACCGGGATCATAAGATCGACTGGAATCTACTGTAGATATAAGATGATGCTACTTACAGAGCCCTCAATTATGTTGCTACAATACTACTTGCCGTACCATTAAAATTTAGTAGGTTTGCCACCACGATTTTTTGGGGGTGGAGTTCTTTTCTTTTTCTTTGTTCATATTCTGTTTTACACTCGATTATTTTATAGGTTATTATTTTACTGGCATGCATGGGATTCTGTGTTATTTTGTGTGTTTTCTGTGGGTTTTTTTTCAACTCTTGACAAGGTTAGTAGTTTATCTGAATAATATAAACATAGAATAATCTGTATTTCCCTGATTCTATAAACAATAAAACAGTATATCAACTGTTTTGAAGAAACCTATTATACTATTACTTTAAATGCTTTAGAAGTAAATATATTGCTTTAGAGATGTGGTCACCAATTAAGAATCGATCTAGCTAATTATAAAATAAAACTTTGGAGTATCTTTGAGTCTGGTATGGTCTGGGCACTCATACTGACTGCCTGGAGAAAAGAAACACTCAAGGTTTATCAAAGTTTTTGAATCTTTGATTTATGGTTTTGAATTGTAAATCCTCAGATGTCTTAGAATCCTGACATTTTAGAAAGAATTCATATCACTTTACCCCTCCTCCAAACTGCCTACTTCATTCCACTGAAATGAAGAGAAATCCTAAGAGATAAAGTAAGGCCAGAACTTTCTGGAAGTAACTATAAGAAGTTGAAGCTTATGTAACGTGTTTCTCTGTCACAGGTCACTCTCTAGGCTGTTTACACTCTGGATCCCTTTCAGACCTCATGGAAGTTAATTTTAGTTTTACAGAAAGAACAGAGAAGCAGATTGCTGTCTTTGCAGAAATTGTCTCTATGAAGCTTATGAGAGCCTTACCTTTCTGGTTTCCTCGGCATTGCCAGAGAGAAGGAAGCACTGTTTGTCCTGGGAGAATCCTTTCTTGCATCTGCTTGCCTGGGTTTCAATGGATGTCTGTGGGACAGCCCCAGGGCCAGCGGCTGTGAGCTTCCTCGTCCCTCGGAGGGTCAGAGTCTGGTAGAAGAGACAGACTGCTACCACCAAGCCCACTAAGAAGGGTCGGGGGCAAAATCGCCGACGACAAGGGAACACTGGGCGACAGACCATGACCAGTTCAGCTTCACTTGGCCCCTGTCCACGTTGCGGAAAAAGTCATAGCAGCTATTTTTTGTCGGCATGAAAAATACTAATCTGTCTTCTTTTTCCACAACTCCAATCAAGTTTGCTTCATCCCTGCTTAAGAATTTTCCAAAGGGTTGTGCCAAGGAATCATAGGTCCCGAAAGTCTGAGGCATTTAAAAAGAGCTCTTCCATGAATGACAGTCAAAAGTGGATGACCTGAGTTTAAAAAAAGACATCAGAATAATAATAGTTGTAACGAATAACCTGAGTGTACCCCAGGCTGCCAAACTGTTGCCTCCACTAATACCTTATGTTGACATCTTTAAACTCACAGTAAAGGTTTCCGACTCTGCCTCAGCTTTGCAGGAAGGGAGAAAACAACACCATAGTAAATCTGGAGTCTGAAAACAGCAATGAAGAATGCAAAAGGTTAAAACCCAAAGTGCCTGTTGCACAGCTGAACGCAGGCCAGGTTGCCTTAGCAGTTCCTCAATTTTCCTCCGGTTTTTAAAGCAGTCTTGCTTTCAGCCTTTTGTATGCTCCCCTTCATTTAGTTTTAAATCCCCACTGTCCTGTAAGCGTTCACGGCTTTTAACATAAAAAGGGCATACACGATTTGAATGGACATGGGTACTGTCAGGGTTTTTGCTTGTATTTGTTTCATTCCGTTTCAAGTTCAAAGTTTTATGTACTTACTCAGTTTTCATCCTTTAGCCAGAAAAAAAAAGTTTTCATGATTTCCTAATGGATTGCTGATCAAAACCACTCGGAAGGAAACACCCAGTCGTATGACTCCAATTCATCTCACATACACACACACACAGACACACACACACACGCAGACACACAAACACACGCGCGCGCGCGCCCGCTGCACGCCCAGCGAGAGCAGAGGACCTCGGCATCGCAGCCACCCGGGCCGGGCTGAGCGGGGCGGAGCTAAGGCCGGGCTCCTCCGGCCCTGGGGGCTGCTGGAGCCGCGCTGTCAGCTCTCGCTCCAAAACGGTGGGCTTCCCACGTTGGAAGCAGCAGCTAGCATAACCCCAAATGAGGCCGCCCACCCAGAGCTGCAGAATTCAGAAGCATATCTGGTGTCTGATCTTCTATACAACTTCTTTTTCCTAATACAGAATTGTAAAAACAAATAGCCTCAGCCAATTGGTGACAAAGGTCGAGGGCAAAACTAAAGTGGACTCCATGAGTGATTGGGAGTTTCTTCACTCCAGGGTATTGTGGTTACGCTTCTGAGGATAAGGGGGTCACGAGTACTGTCTGGACCTCAGACAGCAAGCATCAGAACTACTCAGTCGCCCCTGTGCCTTAGAATCGAACTCATGTCACAGATGTTCTCATTACTCCTTTCCTGGACTATAGTTTGGTCTCTCAATGACCTGACACTTTATGGCCTGACATTTTGCTGCTGAAATGAGTTGATCATTGCAGGTGTCGGGGGTTAACTTTTGCCCAGTAGATAAAGGTACACGGTGGGCTTTGTCCAGAATCAGCTTAATCGAATTATGTGCAGACCTTCGGGAGGACTCTGCTGGTAGCGCAATTCTGCAAACCCCCATCCACTTTTGCTGAGGCTCTCAAGGGGAAAGGAAATCAGTCTAGTGCATGTTGCTCCCTCTCCCAGTCCTTGCTTTGCGAACTCTGGATACCCAGGGCTGTCTTAGGCTCATAGCGGGCATTATTTAAAGGCTCTGGATCTGAAGAGGTTTTCAAACTTGTTTCTAAGCCAAATTCTTGTGGGCTGAGGTTCTCCCGTGAGGCCACACCCCTAGAGTGAGCCCCACCCAGGGGTACGCTGCTGTCAGCCGCTTGTATTTTGAGAAACGGAGCGCCCCCTAGGGGTGTCCAGCTATCACAGATTCAGAGAACTGGGCATCTGAAGTTCTTGTGAGAAACCCTTTTAACGCCTTATAGAACAAATTAATTCATATATTACAGAAGAAATATCCACACGGACGGTAGATTTATCCCAAGCCCTTGCATGTATCACCTCCAGTGGCTTTAATATTATTTAATTTATAGGTTCAGAGTCTTTAATCTCATGACAAATGGAGTAGAGAAAAATAAAGTGATGCTTCACTTTTAGAAGCCAAAAGAGCTTTAAGAGAAAATGGCTAAACAATGGTGTTGCAGGACATATAGTTTTGGTGGATGTAATGTGATCTGAGAGATAATAAGAATTATGAGATTTCTAAATTGGAATCCAGGGTGTGACAAAGCTGTTACTGAGTGATAAAGAATCAGACGGTTCTGTTAAGTTCTGTTAAGGCAAGAAGTCTGAAAAACAGAGTCTGGGAAATCTGAAGTTATTTGTATGTATTATTTAATTGTTAAGAACAAGGTACAGAAGAAAGAGTAAATCAGATGCTAAAATAAAATTGCCTTTGGGTTGGGAGAAATGAAAGACAACAGTATTAAAAAATTTAAGAAGATGATATAGCTAGACTTCAAATAATAGAAATTGGGAAGAAGGTGGAAAATTAGTATCCCAGAAAGGATTCTAGTAGATTGAAGAACCCGATTCCCCATTTTAACTACTGAGTCCAAGGGAGACTCACGCCTGTAATCCTAGCACTTTGGGAGGCTGAGGCTGGTGGATCATGAGATCAGGAGTTCAAGACCAGCTTGGCCAACATGGTGAAATCCCTTCTCTAGTAAAAATACAAAAAATTAGCTGGGTGTGGTGGCGGGCACCTGTAATCCCAGCTACTCAGGAGGTTGAGGCAGAGAATTGCTTGAACCAGGGAGGCAGAGGTTGCAGTGAGCTGAGATTGTGCCACTGAACTCCAGCCTGGGTGACAGAGTGAGACTCCATCTCAAAAAAAAAAAAAAAAAAAAAAAAAAAAAAAAAAAAAAAAAAAAAAAAAAAAAAAAAAAAAAAAAAAAAAAAAGAAGGAAAGAAATATTTGCAAGAGAGAAAAGAGGTAGCATCAGAAGGTACAAGCAAGAGGTGGAAAGGAGATATAGTAGCAATCATCACCCAATAGACTAAGGTGATCCACAAGCATCTGATTTTAGAGTAAGCCCAATCTGGATATGACTCATGTCACTACTTTTTATCAGCTGTTCTTAAACAAGTGGTTTCACTGAAGTCTCAGCTTTCCTCATTTGTGAAATAAGGATACTAATGTTTCCTTTCAAGTGTTGTTGGTACAATTAGATGAAACAATATATGGAAAGCACCTAAGCATTCTGTGAGTATTTGCTGGATAAATGAATGTTGAATGCATGTCCGTTAAGTTTTGAATCCTGAGGCTGTGCTCTGTCTTCACTGAGCTTATGCATGATGTGGTGTCAGACACATAAAAAGATAATTATCAAATAATGAGCCCTGTGGAGCATCTAAATACGAAAAGCAAACATGAGATCTTAGTTCTCTTCTCTTCCGTCTTTGAGGTAGAAGTGTACTCACCCACAGATGCTGGTTTGGGAGGACGAGGGCAAGGGTGGCATGAAGGCAGCATGTGGAGACGCCACCTGGGAGGTATTTACACCTGGGCGGTAGGATACACACAATTGAATGATAGAGTCTGAAGGAGTCAGAAGAGTGAACGAGGCCTGTCACAATGTCTCACACCTGTAATCTCAGCACTTTGGGAGGCCAAGGTGGGAGGATCGCTTGAGCCCAGGAGTTGGAGACTAGCCTGGACAACATGGTAAAATTTCATCTCTGCAAAAAATAAAAAAATTAGCCAAGCATGTTGGTGCATGCCTGTAGTCCCAGCTTCTCAGGAGGCTGAGGTAGGAGGATCATCTGAGCCTGGGGAGGTCGAGGCTACAGTGAACCATGGTTGTGCCACTGCACTCCAGTCTGGATAACAGAGTGAAGCCCTGTCTCAAAAACAACAAAACACACACACACACACACACACACACAAAACAGGGCATAATAAAGACAGAGAACAAGTTAGTTTATGGATGGGGTGAGAGGGTAAATATTCACTAGAACCATGAGCTTGTGTATTCTGGCAGTGTTTCACACTAAATGCTTTTGTGCATATAATTTCATAAAGTACACTTTACACTAAATAATTTCAGTATTCAAGAACCTCTGTTTAAGCAGATTAATCTGGGACAATACAGTAACAGGCCTTTCAGGATCCTATCATTTTGAACTTGGACAAAACAGAACAGTATTTCTCTCCGAACCTCTCCAACACAAAATATACAAAAAATAGACCACACATTTCATTTGGTCTTTGGCATGGAATGGGGATGAGGAAAGTATACACTCAAATAATTGTTTGAAGAAGGTTTTTTTTTTTTTTTAATTTATTTTTTCAACTAGAGGAATAAAAGTATTTATAATGGAAGATTCCAATGTTGGATCAGAAACTCTGGGAAAGTTACATACTTCTGTACTCCAGGAGTTTCATCTTTCTCATAAAACAGGGGTTTCGGGGATCAACTAATGACCTCAAAGGTCACCCTAGGCTATGAAAATATATGCTTTTAGGGACACATTTTGACATAGATTTCCCTCTCTGTCTTCAGATTCTGGGCTCTGTTGCTTTCCTGCAGGGAATTGCCTTTCCCTTTCAAGATATTATCTGACTATGATAAGGTAAAATCCAGCTGTAGTTACTAGCAGTGACGTCATGAATTAAGTGCTGGGAAGTCTTATCAGCAGTGCCTGTTCTCTAACCTTCCAGCACGTCTTCCCTAAAAAGTTCGACAGCTGTCTTCTCAGCTCTTATCACCTCTTATCTAATGCTGACTCTAGAACTTGTCCCATAAGCTATGAACATAATTTGTTTTTAAACCCTGAATGACACACTGAATCTCAACTATGCAGAAACATCATCCTAGGTGCTGGGAAAAACAGAAGACATATGACAAATATTATAAACAACTAAAATATAAGAAACACACTGTTGAATTAGTCATCGTAGGATAACTGCTGAAACAAATAACCTTAAGGTTTTATTGGCTTGATACAATAAGGGCTCGTTTCTCACTCACATCATTTTTCAGTGTTTGACAGTTTCCTCTAAGACATTTGGTACCTAAGGTCCTTCCACCTGGTGACTTTCCAGAGTCTAGACTCTTGGATACCCACTGGGATCCTCTGCATACCATTAGCAGACAGTGAATGAGAAAGGGCATGATGAATTGTGTGGGAGGTCTTTTATGAGCCAAGCTTCAAATTGGCATATATCTCTAGTGTTATATTCTATTGTACAGAGCCTATATGGATCCACCTAACGGAAATGAGGTCTAGCTACATGCCCAGGAGGAAAAGGAAGTAAGGCTGATAAATAGATAGCAGTCCCCGCCACAAGAAGATGGGTATATTCCAAGCATCATGGAGAATCAAAATAAGGAATACACATCTTTTGAGAGGTAATAAGAAAAAAGTAGCCACTTCTCAACTGGGCCCTAACGAGTCGCAAAGATTTCAACTCCTGCCAAGAGGGAAACTAAAGTTCTTATGTCTTAGTGGAAGACCATTGAGAGACAGCTGGAAAATAGTGTTAGGTACAGATCAAGAAGGGCTATCATTTCCAAGTTTAACAGTTTATTTAGCCTTTATCTGAACACAGTAGGAATCCAAAAAATTTCTTTCCCAGATTTGTTAATGAAGATATGGTATTCAGGGTAGGATGACCATTGTCTCCAATTATCTGAGAATTCTGTTATCCTACCACTACCTTCTATTGTAAATTCAAAACACAAAATCTCCTTTTTTAGTTGGGATAAAGACAACAACATGAGTAAAATATATGTGGTTATCATTAGTGTAAAACACATGTAAGATTTAATTTTAAATCTATGTGAAATGTCAGATTCCTGCCTTGGAGTCTTTACTGTCCCTTAGGAGACAAATGTTGTATTCAGTTAAGGTATTTGCAAATACACCTGATGATGTATTATACTACAGAGTTATATACAAAGAGTATAATTTTTCTACAGACTACGAACTTCAATTTAAGACCCGTGAATCTTCTATGAAGCTTTCTATGCATTTTTTTTTAAAATGAAGATTTCCATCTTCCTTTTCAGTGGTCCTAAAAACACTCTAGGCTCTGAAGGGTGACAGCAGGATATGACAAAGTCCGTGAATTGTGTCGAAGGGTGATATGAAGAACTTGCAGGACTCCCCTCGCACACAGCATTTGTCCAGTTTACACATGGAAGTAAAATGCCACAGTGAAAATTCTTCATTTCGCTACTATTTCTTAATTTTTGTTTGAACAGACACATGCTACAGTCTCTTTGTAAGTTTCTAGATGAATGAACAGTCCAGATAGACTAAATCCTCCAAACTAAATGCTTTCAATCTTTGATTGTACATTAGACCTGTGTTTCTGAGAATACAAATCACCTGGGATTTCCCTATGCTAACACTTGGTGCTGCCTGTTTTAAATGGCACATACACATTTTCAGTTCTCCACAGTTTTCCACTGGTCACTTTATTTTTTACAACTTACTCTTTTTAATAGGCATTTTGAATTTACTTGCATCAGTACCAAAATTATTTTCATTACATTTGTGCTGTATGTTAGTTACTAGTGTACTTACAATCCTTTGCCATACAAACTGCTTATGATAGAAGATTTTACTCATCTCCATCCCCTGGGGGCATCTAGCATCCTTGGCAAATGATTGTTTAAAAAATTGTATTTATAGAATTCTACACATCATAAATTCAAATGTTTTCCAGTATTATTTCAATTTTTCCACATTTCACATCATGGTAACATTTAACTAAGAAGAGGCAGCTTTGTCTCCCCAAATAGGAGACATTTGGTAATTCTAGAGATATTTTTGGTTGTCGCAACTGGCAGGTGATGGTAAGGGAGTGGCAGAGATGCTACCAACTCCTAGTGTATAGGGGAAGGAGTGCTGCTAAATGTATTCTCCAACATACAGGACAGCTCCCACAACAAAGAATCATTTGGCACAAAATGCTAAAAGTGCTGAGGTTGTGCAGCAAAAGAAATAATCAACAAACAGGCAACCTGGAAATGGGAGAAAACATTTGAAACTGTGTATCCAACAAAGAGCTAAGATCCATAATCTACAAGGAACTCAAACAACTCAACAAGAAAAAAGCAGATAACCCCATTAAGACATGGGCAAAGAGCATGAACACTTTTCAAAAGAAGATATACAAGTGGCCAAAAAAAAAAAAAAATACGAAAAAATGCTCAACATCACTAATCAGAGAAATGCAAATTAAAACCACAGTGAGATACCATCTTACATGTCAGAATGTCTATGACTAAAAAGTCAAAAACCAAAAGATGACTGAAATGGTGATTCATGCCTGTAACCCCAGCACTTTGGGGGGTCGAGGCAGTTGAAGCCAGGAGTTCAAGATCAGCATGGCCAACATGGCAAAACTGCATCTCTACTAAATGTACAAAAATTAGCTGGGAATGGTGGTGCACAAGTCGCTGAGGCACAAGAATTGCTTGAACCCAGGAGGCAGAGGTTGCAATGAGCTGAGATGCACTCCCACCTGGGCAACAGAGGGAGGCTTTGTCTAAAACAAAACAAAATATAAACAAAAGAAAAAAAACCCAGAAAACAAAAGATGTTAGTGAGGATGCAGAGAAAAGGAAACACTATACACTGTTGATGGGAAAGTAAATTAATACAATCTCTACGAAAAACCCTATGGATATTTCTCAAGGAACTAAGAACAGAACTACCATTGGATTCAGCAATCCCATACTGGGTATCTTCCCAAAGGAAAAGACATCATTCTATCAGTCGACAGCCATACCACCCTGAACACACCTGATCTCATCTGATCTCAGAAGGTAAGAAGGGTCAGGCCGTCAGGCCTAATTATTCCTTGGACAGGAAACTTAATTACTCAGAAAGATACCTGTACCCATATGTTTACTGTAGCACTAGTCACAACAGCAAAGATATGGAATCAATCTAAATGTCCGTCAACAGTGGATCGGACTTAAAAAATACACACACACAGCCCATGGTGTACTCTTCAGCCATAAAAAAGAATGAAATAATGTCTTTTGCACCAACATGAATGGAACTGGAGGGCATTTTCCTGAGTGAAATAACTTATGATATCAAATACCACATTTTCTCACTTATAAGTGGGAGCTCAACAATGGCTACACATGGACACACATGTGGAATAACAGATATTAGAGAGTCCAAACAGAGGGTGGGGTGGAAGGGGATTGAAAGATTACCTACTGGGTACAATGCTCACTATTTGTGCAACAGATACACTTAAAGCCCAGACTTCACCACTACGCAGTAGAACCATGTAACAAAACTGCATGTGTACCCCCAAAATCTATATAGATAAGAATTTCTTTAAAGTGCCAAGATGAAAGAACTTAAAATTAACTGAACAAATAGTTGCTGCATTTTTTTTTTTTAACATATGGCTGCTTGAGATTTGTCTGTTACTTAAGTTAGAATAGTGAGTGCCTCAGCAGCTTAAGGCAATGACATGATTAGCTTCCTTAGAATTGTAGCCATTTCCTGAGTGTGTAATTATACTGCTACTCAAAACAAATGCAAGTTCGGGCGTCTAATTTCCTTTAAGCCTCTCAAATTTGTCTTTGAAATTTGCATCCTCTAAAAGATTATATATAAATATATAGAGATATATCTGTATATATGTACACACACATTCTAAGAGAGACAGGTAGAATCACTTCTATTAGTGAGCACACATGTAAAATGGGGGAGGGTGCGTGAGGTGAGGTAAACATTTCATTGGGTAAATATTTAACCCAATGAATTATACTATTTATTTTCATTACTTTCTTCAGGACATAAATTTATACCTTGGCATGGAGCCAGAATTTCTGTTTTTATCAGTTCAATAATATATAAAACATGAAAAAATTTAACTTTCATTTGTTATATGACAGATCAAACAATGATCTCCATTAGGAATCTCATGTATCTTCTCTGATAAGACTCTTTGGAAACTGTATATATATATTTAAATGTCTCAAGACAGCCACATAATTTAGCTTCTTTTCTCATTTTCTTTTCCTCTTTCCTTTCTTTTTCAATGTAATAACAATTCAAACACTTATTTCCATTTTCAGAAAATAAAAGGTATTTTAAAACTTTTATATGTGTCATTTGACTATCTAAAAATGGATGTGTGTGATGTGGATGGGAGGGAGGTAGGTTTTGTTTCATCACTTCACTGAATACTGGCATTCACATAGCTCAGCTGGCTGGGTCAGAAGGAAACATTCTTTCACTGAGTATAGCCCTTTGGTCACATTCCATCACATAAAGTCAAAAGGTTACTCCTAAATCTAATTTAAACCATATGATCTCTAACAATATATAAGCTTTTCTTTTCTTCTTTCAACAGATCACTCTTTTAAAAACATTTATGCATCGTGACCACTGGTAAAGTGAAAATGTGTTTTGGCACATTTGGGAAACCCACGAAAAATACATCCAGTTCCTCAAAGTATTCAAGAAAAAAATGAATGATCATATTAAAGACAAATACACAAATACTTCAAGGATATAATTATAAACTTGGATAAACTCGAATGGGATATATACCAGGGAGGTCATACCTCATCAGAGTTAGATTTTACTAATACCTCATATCTACCTGAGCATAAAAATGAGGCAATCCATTAGAATGACTTTACTAATATTTTAACTAGTTTTATTAAAACCAAGTAAGTTTAATTATTAAAACTAGTTATAATATTAATTAAATCATTCTAATGGATTGCCTCATATTTTTATGTTCAGGTCAAATGTCTGGGGCATTACATTTGACTTTTACAGTTTTTTAGGTAACTTGATGCCTATTACAATTCTTCTTATTTTAACATACAGTATGGAGGGTTCCTGTACCAGAGCAGATTGAACCACGCAGAAAATAATTAGCATATGACCACTAGTTTTTGCCTACAATTGATATTAAACCTGTGAATTTTTTAAATTAGTCCATCCTCAAAGATTAGTAGCAACTAGTATGAAACTTCCTAAGTAGAGCTATTTGTATTCATTAACGTAGGCAGGTAGAGGTGGAGAAAGTGAATAAACAACACATCAACAGACATATGCATCCACACTCTCACGTCCCACACCGACAGTAAGTTTCATCAAATCTTCAAACTTTTAATAAGCAGCAGAAAGATGAATGATTATAATGTTCTCCTCTGTAATTTCCTTTAACAGTAAAGAAAGTTAAAGGTGGTACCTAATTAACTAAAAACTGAATTATACAGCTCTGGAGAATTCATTAATAATTAAATTGCTTTCAAATAAATATTTTAATAATGTGTAGGCTTCTAACAATCTATTAGTTAAAACACAGACTTAGAAGGTATATGTGACTTACTGCTTAAAACAGAAATAGCCAGAGGCTGCTCTCTCACATTTTTCTTATATCAAACTTCAATTTAAAATACACACTTAAGGCCAGGAGTTCAAGGCTAACCTAGGCAACTGAGACCCGGTCTTTACAAAAAATATAAAACCCAGGCGTTGGTGGTGCATGCCTGTCATCCCAGCTACTCAGGAGGCTGAGGCAGGAGGATCATTTGAGCCCAGGAGGAAGAGGCAGCAGAGAGCTGATTGTGCCACTCTACTCCAGTCTGAGTGACAGAGCGAAACCCTGACTCAAAAGAAAATCCCAGAAATCTGAAGTTAGTTCATCTTTAAATCACTTTAAACTTATTTCTCTGTAGCAGAATCAAATCATGAATATGAAGATCCTGGATCAAAAGCTATGAACTGGTTCAGCAGTTTCAATTTTATTATCTAAATAAGGAAATCTAAAAATCTTGACTAGCAATTCTAATTTGTCTTCCAAAAATCAAGGGAAAAGATCCACCTAAATTTAACATTTTCCAATTTACAGACTAATTAATTTTAAGCCATCCCTACTTTATAATCCTAATAAGGGAATTGCTATGATTTCATTAAACTGTTAAAATAATCCTAACTACAGTTAACCAACAATATGTAAATGTTAGCCTCTGATTCCTATAACAAACAATTCCTGCTCTTCATGAATACTCTTGCTGTCTTTTGGCTTCTTTACCTGACACTATGTCTACCTGCCTCATGGCCACTCTTTCCAGACTGCCTTAAGCTCCAGAATGCATGTGAAGAGTTTCTTCTGCCGTGAACACCGTCTCTACTACATGTTTGTAGGACTCAGTTCAAATGACACCTCCTTTGTTAAGTCTTCTTGATTATGTCAGCAATCAATTTCCCTGCCTCCCAGTGTTCTCCCAGTGCTTTGTATATCCATTATAGCATTTATCAAAATATCACAATTATTTAACATGTCTGCCCACACAAACTCCCTCACACACAAACACATACAATACCTTCATCTACTCTCAGCACCTAGGTGCTTAATATTTGTAAAATTAAATAATATTTTTGAGGGTTTTTTTCTCTTAAAACCCATCTGCTAAAAAATATGTGTATTTTTATATGAGAAAGCTGAGGGGAAAACCATTGCAATGTCTACACATTAGAGTATCTTACTCCTTTATAATCCAAGTTTGTTACACATTTATTTGCAGAAGATTAAAATAATTAGATCAATAAGACTATTTCTAAAGTCTAAGGACAAAGGGCACTAAATTGCACAAACCTAAGATGGTTAAAAACCTAAAATGTGGAATTTGCTTTAAAGGAGAAGAGAAAAAAATATAAACTGCCCTTGAAAAGAATGATTGTGTACTTATCAAACACTCAGCTTTATTTTGGCATTTAATTAAGCCATTTATTGCTTCAAATGTGTCTCCATGAACATTTTGATATACACTCCACAGCAGTAAGGCCTCAATTTTCACCACCTATGAACTGTGAACCCACATTTGGAAATTTTGTTCCACCAATTATTACATGAGTTTTGTACAGCAGAGATTTTGAATGTGTATTTTATAATACCAAAAATACTTACTATGCCCCTTGGTGTCAATGTCACAAAAAATATTAATAGTTGGCCACATTTTCGGGGGGGGATGAGGTAGTTCCATGTTTGGGCCCATTATATGTCTCAGATATTAACAGGTTCTAGCCTTTACTAAATACCTGCACCAAATTTTGGTTTATTTCTTTACACATGCTTCATAAAATATTCAATGTTTGAGTTTAAAACTTGTCAAAGTGTTTTATGAGTGATTTGGTAAGGAGTGGAATTCACACACTGAAAGGAGACATAGCAGCTGGAAAACAGGATGTTCCTGACTCACACAAAGAACTTTCTCTTCAAATAAGGCTGCACATAAGGCTTTTTCCTTTGACTAATTCTATAAAATGAGTGAGTTTGGAATGGTCATAATATATAGAGGATGTAATCATACATTTGAGCATCTCTAGGTAATCTACTTTGATAAACTAATTAAATACTACATTATTTATCACTTCTTAAAGGGTTATAAATCTTCATGAAAATACTGAGTATCATGAAATCATAATCATGATATTATGAAATCATGAGTACATATTGAACTAATGAACCTAACTTATTTAGAGGTTCTGTCAGAGTTATAAAATGAACCTAACTTATTTAGGGGTTCTGTCAGAGTTATAAAATGAACCTAACTTATTTAGGGGTCTGTCAGAGTTACAAAATCAGACTGTGGCAGCTCAGAATCATGGAATCTCAAGGCTTGAAGAAACCTCTGACATCCCCTATCTACCTCACACCCTTTGGGTAGCCTTGCATAGATTTTGTACTGTTTCCTGAATAAGTTCTAAGAGGCTCATAAGTGGTTTAATTAAAGCAGAAATCTGATGTTAAGTTTCAATACTCATTACAATATGATGTAATAAGTATCTTAAAAGTTAAGGATTTTTCTATCGACTAGACTCAATATTATACTTTAAATAAAACCTCCACTATGTAAATTTATAATTTAAATAGCACCTATAGAATAAGACCTATTCTATAGCCAGCATCACCCTGGTGTAATAAGGCCCAAAGCAATACAAAATTTGAATTAACTGTCATACCAGTATGTGGTAGAATCAAAAATAGCTGAATTTTAAGCTCCCAACCAGGAGGGTCTCTTTATTTGACTACATTGCCTCCAGTCAAATCACCCATAACCATTATTTAACTGCTGTACTTAAACTTCTTTCATGTCTCTTAGACCCAAGGAAAAGCCAGAAAGATGTTCCAAAAAAAAAATACATTGGCATTTCAAATGAACATTAAAAATATCTTTCCTATATTCTCATATCACAAATTCCAAACATGATTAAAGACATCACAGATTACACAGTATTCTGTGTCCCGGGTCTCTGATTCTTTTTAGATTATGAAAGTTGAAAGTTAATTGGAATTCAGAAATTTTCATTATGTAAAGTATAAATACAAGTAATTTTTTAAAAACTTTATTTTAACACCTAATACAATTGCAATTTTAAGGATTACTTGCACAAAAAAATAAACACATTTGGTATAAAAATGTATCACTTTAACACCCTTTCCCCTTCAGTCCCCCACCCCCGCCCTCATGAACTGCACTCTATCTGGATGCAGAAACATAGAAAGACTAATGGCACAAATTCCTTTTTACCTACAGGAGTTTCTGTTTATGTACCCAGGTACTCTAGAGGATACCAGCCCACTTTATCACATGAACCATTTCCTTCAGCCTGCTGAATTAGTTTCACAAAGAAACAAAGCTTATTATAAAGGCATTTTAAAAACCATTATCTTAAATTCTTTTTAGAAGCACTGACTTTTTTTTTTGTAATCATTTATATACAGTGTTACATAACAGCTCTGGAGTACAGTACATGCAGCAGAATATACCTGTTGAATATAAAATACTTTCCTTAAAATCTTCATCATTGAAATTCCTTGAAGTCTAAATTATAGAATGCCCATTACTTTGAGAAAATGGTTGAGGAGTACAAATGTCTGCATATGTTGGCCACTGAAATAATCAAAGGCTAACTGGAATAATATTCATAGCACGCCAGGAGTGCATAAATAATTTACTTACATTATTAAAATACAACCCATAAAATTCAAGTTCAAGATCTTATAGGATTGTCTATGTAAATCCTTTAAGTGGTTGCCTGGAAATGCATTGTTTCTTTTTTCTCTTTTCTTCTTTTTAAAGTCCTATATAAAATGTTCAGCTGAAGTTTATTTCTTCCTCAAACAAAAGAACCACCTTTATTTGTGTCTGCTGCCTCTTCTCTTCATTGCAGCAGTGCACTGTGGACAGTACCATTTGCCTTTTGGTGCTTCTGTCAATCCAACACAGCCATAGTGGAACCATTCTATAGGACACTAGAAAGCACAATTGCAAGAAACAAGCTTTCAGTACTTCTAAAGACGAGAGAGTATATTAAAATATACTCAGGGGAATGAATAATCCATTTAATTTAATAATAATTAGATGTGTGACATCAGAATCTTTAGATCTTGATCAGTTAGACATCATTTAGTCTAAGCAATAAGCCTCATGGATGAAGAAATGGAGGCACAGAAAAATTATGCCTCTTCAAGAACCCTAAGGTCCATGTAATCTAGTCCTATAATCCTAAATAATTAACGAAAACTCACTGATTTTCAACTTTCATGGGCAAAAAGAAGTGAGATAAGTCTTCTATGTAGAAGGTAAATATATCTTAAGATTTTATTTAATATTCAGCCTTATTTGCTCTCTCATTAAGTGGAATAAGTTGATTGTAATTAAGGACATTAATTTATGTCTTATGCCCTGGATTTCCTACCTGGGTGTTTCTATTCCTAGAAACAGAGAGAAAAAGTATTCCTCTTTAAAACGCATTAAGCAGTTTTACTCTTTCATGGGAAGTCTTGGCACTCAGAAGAGTACAAACTGAGAATGAGAAGAATCAGAGAAGCATGATGCTGCTAAACACAGAAATCTCAATCGTCATTTTTACTAACTGCCCCAGTGATGTTCTTGAGGTGGTTGGGCAATATTGTTTTCGCAATAACCACAAACAGCCTACAAGGCATTCTAGATAGGGAAATAGAATGAGGGTCTGTCCCCATCTGTGCAAGCATGTTGCTGTGACCCTATGAAGTCTAGAGTTTTAATGCACCTAGGCAACCCCCTTAATCTTCAGATTGTTTTACAAATTTAAAACTCTTGTTAATCTTAAGATCCTGTCACTACTAATTAGTACTTCTGTAAAATTTCAGGGTTCTGTTACCCCTCTGGAGTAAAAGTGGAAGAAATGGGGACTGAGCTATATGAAAATAAGGAGGAAGTCAAAATTACCAGATAACAGTATTCTCAGTATTCAATAAAAAACTTGTATCTCTAACCAAAATTAAGTCTCCTGAAACCCAGGATTCCTTCCTTTCAAATCTCCTTTATTTTTTGTATCAGAGGTGGCTCTTATCAGCTGACAATTGCAGAGTACAGTAAAAAATGTTATACTCATGAGAGGAAGATAATCTCACATTAGATCCTCAATTATCCTACCCTTTGCTTTAGCACGGTACAGTCTAAAAGAATGAATTGTTTTAAAATTCCATTTTTTTCAATGTGATAAATGAATTGGATTCCAGTAAACAGTATTTTTTAGCAAAGGGAAAGAAGGTATTTATAATTTTCATACAACATAAACTTATGAGACAAACAATCTGTATATACAACCATAAAATTCATTTTAAAAACTAAAATAGGTAACACATTAAGGGACACTGCCCTATTTTGAAGAGGAATATTTTAGCATTAGCATAACATAATGAATGTAACTGCAAACCTGTTTTCTTAGACCAAGCCATACAGCAAATAAGACAAATATTCAAGTAATAACAGCCTGTGATTTTTTTTTTCATTCCTATATAGAAAAATTTAATACTTACATCTTGGTTATCACATCCCACCATCTCACCATAAGATACCTAGTTAAAAAAAATTAAATGTATTATGACTATGTAACAAACACCTAAATCTCAATTAACTGTTTATGATCCTTTTGGAAAATAGAGAGAAATACACTGCATATACAATTACACTGAGAATCAAGGTGTAATAGTTTTTTCCTTAAATACTCATTTGGGGGCGGGGTCAAGGGTGAGAGGAAATGCACAGGAATTATCTGCCCTTCGGATGTCTAGGAGGACTTGTGATATAAACCACCTGGACGAAGCAGTCATCTTTCTGGGTAGTTCTTACTGCAAAAATTTTAAGTTTCTTTCTTGATTATTTATTTACTGAAAGTTTTTACTTCTTCGGTCACATTAGGTCATTTAAATTTTTGCAATGAATAGACCACTTCCTTGAAATTTCTAAAATTATCTATTTTATGTCCTTTCTCATTTTTCTTTTGCTGTTTATCACCAGCATTTCAGGGTATAACTTCCTAATTCATGAGTTCACTGAAGTTCCCTGTGGACTGAATAATTTTTCAGACAGGATTAACTAGATAGCACACCTTTTGATTCTCTGCATAAGTGAAAAAATATTTACATGGTCTTATACATAGAAATAATTTCTCTGAATATTAAGTTTTGGGGTGCTCTTTATTTTTCCCTGAAAGTTCTACAGACATTGCATCACGTTCAAGATTTTTAGTGTTACAGAGGAAATCTCTAGCTTCAGTCTGATTTTGTTCTTTTGCAAGTAATCTACTTTCATTGCCAGGATACAGGATATGCTTTCCTTAATCATTTGTACCGAAAAATGTTTATCAGGTGATAGTAGAACACCTAACAAATTGTTACAATTTTAAAAAATCAGATTGGCAACTCATAATGTAAGACCCAATAGTATGCTGATAGACTAAGATTTAAATGGGAAGAAACTGAAGCACATAAAGAACTAGACAAAACTATACAAAATCTAGGAGAAAATATTATACAAGACAAATTTTTGTGGAAATAAGAGCAAAAGCTCTTCTAAGTATATAATTCATGGCTCACTTCATAAAGAAAAAGATTAATAGTCACAACTATATAAAATTTTATAATTATAAAAAAAACTAAATCAAGCAAACGTTTAAGGTACATAACAAAAACAACAGAAAAATCAGCCAACACCATCAGGAGTCAATTCATAATGTAAGAAATAAAAATGGTCAAAAAATGTCCAACTTTAATACTAGTGTGTATTAAAACAATCATGATATAAAACTGTCAAATTGGTGCTTGGTTTTTAAAAGAAAATAATATCCAGTGTTGGACAGGGTTTAGCAAACAGACATGTTCATTAATTTTTAGTAATAAATTTCTAGAAAATATATTTTGGTAGTCTGTCAAATATTTGCAGCCTAATTTTATTTCTAAAAAATTAACCAATAAATTAGATATATATAATGGATTACATTTAAAAAATGTCTATTGTAATATTATCCCCAATTTCAAACAAATTAATACCAATACAATAATCTATAGCTAGGTATTGGTTAAATAAACTATAGTGCATGGTATAAGAGATAACTATGTGAAGATTAAAAATATGATCTTAAAGAAAAATCATGTTCAATATACCTGATTTAGAGAAAAAAGCCAGTAACAGGAAAGTATACACTGTGGTTCCTACGGACAAACTTACACCCACAGACGTGTGCGTATCTGCATAGACACGTGTTACGAAATGCATGCTTATGTCTCAATGCTGAAGCCCCTAAAGTGACTGTAATTCGACACAGAACCTATGAGGAGGTGGTAGAGGTTAAATAAGGTCATAGAGTGGAGCCCTACTCTGACAAGGCTGGTGGTGCCCTTATAAGAAGAGACACCAGAGCACACTTTCTCCCTCTATCTACCATGTGAGGGCTCAGTGAGAAGGCAGCAGTCTGCATCTAGGAAGAGAGCCCTCTTCCAGAACTGAATCAGTGGACACCTTGATCTTGGACTTTCTGGTCTTCATACCTGTGAGAAAATAATTTTTTGTTGTCTAGGCCACCCAGTCTGTTGTATTTTATTAAGGAAGCCAATGTGCACGGGGTGGTACATCAAAAATGTTTAGTTACAGATTATATCTGAGGGCTGAGATTATGGCTAACAGTTTTCTTTATATTCAATATTTACAGTAAATGTCACTTCTGTACGAAGCGGGAGAAAAGTATACAAATAAAGCAAGGGTATTTTAAGCGAATTTTAAAAAGTGCTTAAAAATGAAATAGTTCTCTTTTTTCTAGTTTATTCAAATTTTACTTTTATACATATACCAGACTTTTACCTGATTACAAATGCAGTATCGAGGTTCATTTGGGTCGTAAGTCCAATCAACCTGACTGTTAGAATCAGATTCTGGCACTACAGTTGCTTGTTGAGAGATTTCTTGTACAACAGTCGATGATGAAGAACATGATGATAAGGAAGAAGAGGAGGAGGAAGATGATGACTGCTGGCTTGAAGACTTGTTGTTGTTTCTGAAAAAACACAGTGTAAGTTTTATTTGCACACGATCCAGAAGCTACCATAGAATAACTCCTAAATAAATGGTATAAAATGAAACGACATCAAATGTATAAATTAAAGTCTAAGTTAAAGTAATTTGGGTTTACCAATGACTTAAACTGTAGGTAGCACTTTGAATAATACAAGTTACGGCTACTTTGCAGACATTATTTGTATTTTTAAGTAAACTGAATATTCTGCATCAAAACCTAAAGCACAAATACACAAAAACATTTGATGTAAGTGGTTATAACCATCAACTGATGTATGAACACCTACCACATGTATGGCAGGGAACCAAGAGTGTAAAAATTTACAAGTAATTTACCGCTAAGCCATACATTATTTAAATTCTAAATTTTATCATAAGAAATCACATTAAACTTACACTATTAAGATTAATTAATTTTTAAGATGACACTTCTGTTGTGGTTATTTCATATTGACCATTCTTTTAGGGATTACTTCACAGAAAATGTAACACTTAAAAATACAGATAACATAAATACTATGTAACTAATTATTTTGGCTAGCATTTTAACTTTCATTATGTATAAACCCACAGTTACCTGGGATAGACAGTGATAAGTGCTATTAAGTTTTCATATCTAAAGCTTATAAAATCGTCCCAAGTCTCATATATAAATCTAGGGATATTTTCATACCATTAATTTTTGGGACCCAAGACTAAGAATTAACATGCCTTGTTTGCTGTTAATCAAAATGAAAAATCTTGTTTTTTAAAAAAATCACCAGGATATAATTTACATTTCATGCATTAATTTACCTTGAAACACATGGCAAAATAAAGGGCAATAAATGAAAAGCAGTTACATAAAATACTTATCTTAATGAATGAAAGAAGATAAATAGAAGTCATGTATTAACAAACTTAAGACTGTAGAAAAATTAAAAACAACTGTAACACTTTTTAAAGATTTTATCCCTTCAAAATATGGCAGTATAAATGAAAACTGCATGTCTCCTCACCTTTGCAAGGTTCATTTTAATCCATTATATCCTGCCTTTAACATAGACAGGCCTGGCTGAGGTATCAAGTAGACCAAGTACTCAGTAAAGGTGTGCGGCTACTATAGCAATAAAACTTACTTGCTCTTTCGACCACTCCGTGAGTCAGCTGCTGCTGAACTGGCATTCTGTGTTAATGTTGTCATAAGTGCCGAAGATGACGAATAGACAGCTGTTTCCCTGGCCACTGAAAATTCTTTTCCCAGCTGAAAGTCATTATTCTTAAATGCTTCATAACTGGCTTTTAAACTTGATGTTCTCCGTCCCTCCTTCATCTTAAATAGACATTGATTGATAGCATCGATATATGTAACTATGCAGATTTTCTTTTTCAAGTTATAGTTTTATTTTGGTTTACCCAGTATTAACGGATATTGTTTCAACTATTATTTTCATCACTGGAATTTAAGCTTTCTTTTTGAGACAGAGTTTCGATCTGTCACCCAGGCTGGAGTGCAGTGGCGCGATCTTGGCTCACTGCAACCTCCACCTCCCATGTTCAAGAGATTCTCACGTCATAGTCTCCCAAGTAGCTGGGATTACAGGTGCCCACCACCATGCCTGGGTAATTTTTTTGTATTTTTAGTAGAGACAAGGTATCACCATGTTGGTCAGGCTAGTTTTGAACTGCTGACCTCAGGTGATCCGCCTGCCTCAGCCTCCCAAAGTGCTGGGATTACAGGCGTGAGGTACCCGGCCCAAGCTTTTTTACGGAAAGATTTATAATAAGAGTTTACACAGTTAGAATATAAACTACGGGATGGGCAACTTCTTCATTTGAAATACAGACAAACTATACAGAAGTGAACAAACTCAAGATGACCGAAGTCCAAGGTTACAGAGGAAGCCTTGGAACTGGCAGAAAGAATGAAGCACTGGGTTAGCATGTGCTGTGGACTGCAGTCAAGAACACGGGCAAATTGAGCAGTTATTGTGAGAAGGGTCTGCAGATGATCTGCATGATAAACCTATTTTTTACTGTTCATTATCAGTCGGGTAATTCCTACATGTTATTTCATTAAATAAAGTATCAGATACCATAAAACCATGACTTAAAAATGAAACTATACAATGTTAGAAAACTATTTGTTTACATCAGTTATTTCTTTTTTTTTTTTTTTGAGACACAGTCTTGCTCTATCGCCCAGGCTGGAATGCAATGGCACAGTCCTGGCTCACTGCAACCTCTGCCTCCTGGTGCAAGTGATTCTCCTGCCGCAGCCTCTGGAGTGGCTGGGATTACATGCACCCACCACCATGCCCAACTAATTTTTTTATTTTTTAGCAGAGATGGGGTTTTGCCATGTTGGCCAGGCTGGTTTCAAACCCCTGACCTCAGGTGATCCAGCCACCTTGGCCTCCCAAAGTGCTGGGATTACAGGTGTGGGCCACCACGCCCAGCCTACAACATCCAGTTATTTCTATTAGGTTTCCAATGATCCAGACAAAATGTAACATTTTGTCTCTAAACACTACTTTTTACCTGAGCTGTGGCCTGAACTGCTTGAGCGGCTGCCATGGTAATTGCCCCTGCACCAGTTCCTGAAGGTAATGAGCCAATGTTATAGGACGGCAGAGGTTGGGAGGAATTCACATTGTAGTTACTGTTAGAAGAGGCAGTGGAAGTATTATTTCGACAACCTGTGTAGGCATAAAAAGGAAAGAAAAATCGTTGCAGAGAACATAATGTGAATGAGTTTAAAATACATTATTTCCCAGCACAGATAAACAACAATTAAATTAAAATTTTTCATGTCACTGCACATTAAGTCAACTGAATAATGTATCTTGTTGTCTTTTTCTTCTTTCTCCATATGTGTACTTCAACCAGGCAAAGATACTGTATGATTCATTAATCCTGAAAGATTTTATTTCCCCTTATTCCAACACAAACAAAAAATGCAATTATATTTAAGAAAATTAACTTACCTAGCGTATTTTCCTTAGAGGCATCTGATGTAAGGGTGGACAGAAGAGCTTCAGATTTAAACTTCTTTTCAGGAATATGATCTGTTGTTGTATGGTGAGAAGTTGGATTATATTTCCTTTCTAAATAAATAAAGAATTCACGTGTTTTTAAACTTTAGAGAACTATGGACAAGGTATAATACTTCTCTCCAGTTATAATGTGGAATAGTATGATCTGTGTTCCTCTAAAATACAGAACAGGATGTTTCCTCAGAAGGCAGGACAAGCAGAACTCTGTGTCACGTTTATTAAGAGTAGACTTCTCCACCATTTAAAAAACTTCAGTAGCAAAGTACTAAAGATAACCCAAGATGCATGATGGGCTCACATACAATATGAGGAAAATTTTGTTTTCAAAACATTATCTACCACTTAGAAAAGTTTTCAGTCAACTATCTCTTCCTGTATCAACTAGCCAGACAGTCATCTAACAATTCATCCACTCACTAACTTACCAGCCACTCAGACTTAATTACATACAAAACATTAGGTTAAGCACTGGAGAAGCAAGGATGAAAAAGACAAAGGGCCTATTACAAAACAGTTTATTGTCTGCCTCAATTGTAAGGCTCCCTAAGGAGAATCAGGTATGTATAGGGAAGGAATATATGCTATTAGTACCATACATTCTCCCTCTAAGAGAGAACATTTAAGAGAAAACAGAACACTCATTTCTGAATCACATATGCTTTCGCCAAGGAAAAAGATAGTCTGCCAGTACTTGCAATGGAAAGAAAAAAAAAAAAAAGGATTTCTTTATTTCTTTTTCAATCCATTGTGTAAAGTTAAAAAAAGAGAATATACAAGTGATATAATAAGGTTTTAATTGTTTTTCAAAACGTAGCTGTACTACACCAAACTTACTTTCCACTGGAGTATGTGAATGAGCATGGTGATTGTTCACTGGCTGTGAAGGAGTATCTAATTCCAAAGATCCTAAAAGAAGAGAGGCACAGAGATACACCACTATTAAATGTCACCACAGAACTTCACGTTAGTCTACTACAGGCAATGAGTTCCCTTACCCAGAGGAGGACTAGCAAGTTCTGATGCATATGCCTGTATCATTTTAGCCAGACATGTTAGAGGATCACCACTGTCCATCCCACACTGAGTTATCCTCTCTCTAAACAATAAGTTATTCCTTTCCCAGTATTTATCTTAAGTACAAAATGGCTCAAGGCATACTTGCATCTAATTAGGGAATTTACCACAGTGGGTGCATATAAAAGGATGAATGGATATTTTAATCTCATTACTGGTAAGAGCCAGCCTAGTTTTACTGAATTGAAGACCTTTTAATGCGAGATTCTAAAGTTCTACGTAATGGGGGACATTACTACATGAAAAAATTATTTGATTATTAAAATGCCATTATGATAATAAAGACTTCATAAAAGAAGTTAGGGATTTTGCTTGCAAAAAGTGAGAATAACACCAAGCTTAAAAATAACTTTAATGAAATTTTCTGGGTTTATTTTTTGATCCCTTGAGATGAAATTATGGCAGGGCACAGGGTGGAACACTTTTTATAACTTGATCCAATTTTGCTTCATATGTCTGTGTCCTTAGAGAGGATGCTTTATTAACTTTCCTGCAGTACTGAATAGGCATGAATTATCATTACTCACAGCTATCATCAGCATTTTTTTAAAAATCAAAGCAGCTAAAGAATTTTAAGTTTTGTCTCAAAATACTTATTATCTTCAGATAGGGTTCCTCAAGAAGAAAAGTATCACAAATAAATAGGATGGTTATCTAAAGTGATAGATCTACTTTTGAACACAAAAATGCAACTATGGATATCAAGACAGACTTGTGATTGGCTTCCCTAGCTGACTTCTGGTGAGTATACAGAGAGATAGATAGATTGGCACTATAAAGAAACCTTTCCGCTGTGTGTAGAAACAGGTACATATGCCTGCTATTAAAATGCACCGAGAAAAAATATGCTTGAAAGTTTTAATTAAACTCTAGTAGAAATTAGCCATAACACTAATTTGGTTCAATTAACACCTAGTGAGTGCCTACTCTATGCCTAGTACCACACTAACTGCTTTCATGTATGTTACCTATTTAGGTTAGAAGAAATGCTAAAGTAGTTAAGGAAACAGTGTTCATGCTTCCATTTTTGGGAAGTCACACTAAAGAAGTGACAGGGGTAAGTTATAGCAGGAGATCAAATAGAGCCTTGCAAAGAAATATTAAAATGGTTTCTTGCTGATAAGCAAAAGAAGGAAACGCTTCCTTAAGAAAAAGAGGTAGTGTTATAAAACAAAGTTGAATCTTTTTCAATATATACAGTTAAGGAAAAGCCATAAAGTAATTCTTACGAAGAGAAACTAACCACCTTCCTCAAAGCTTAAGTATATAAAGAGGCATGGTAAAGTCAACACACTTAATGCAAGATAGTTAATTTGTCTCCCGATGGTTACGTTTCTCTAAATTTTTGTTCTTACCACTCAACTTACTAGGATATGTGGATATAAAAATGATTTAATATGCTATTTCATAAAAAGTGAGTGGATGATATCCTATATTATCTCTCTCAGTATTCATGACCCAAACATTTCTAATTGCTAGGGTCCAAGCTATCTGGCCTGGATGCCACCATCCACTGAAGGGCAGGATTTGAAAAGCCTCTGTGGGACAAGTGTCTTCTCAGTGATTTGCACATGTACTCTCCAATATTGATGGAAAACTGTAAATTTTACTTACGCCTCTCTAATATTTCTGTAATTCCAGCATTATCAGCTTCCAGCTCCATTTTAAACTTAGCCAGTTCCTGATCCAGCTTTCTCAAGTGTCGATCTACCTGTTTCAAAGAAGATCAAAGATAACCACCAAAATTTGGGACACTGTTAAAGTGTCAGTTTAATGAGGAAACCTAAATCTTTGTTTCTTTTAGTGAATCTGCTTAGTATCCTTAAGCAAGTCAATTAACCTATGCCTCAGAGGTTGTTAATCTATAAAATGAGGGTACTAGGCTAATAATCTCCCAAGTCTCCTTTAATACATTTTAAATTCTAAGACCCGGACTCTCAACTTGTTAGGAAATGTTCTATACTCCATTTTCAGAAGTAAGGACATGAAAATTAAAAAAAACTGAGATTAGGGATTAGAGATGGGAGGAGGGAGTGGAGGCTGGTTACTTTTCATAATATATGCCCTGTGATTACTTAAAGCCTAATTTCCTCCTACGTATAAGGCCATCATCCACATTGTCATATGATAAAAGCTGTTATTTAGAATGATGAAAGATCCCTAGTCTACAAAGAAGCTCCTATATTCTACATATCTATTTCTCTTAGGCATGAAAGTGAACCATTATGCTTGTAAACATTTACATGAAGAGTAACAAAAGGGGTTTTTAGTCAGAAAACTCCATTCCTCAAAAGGTCTGGTTAAAATTATTTTATTTATAATATTACTTCCCTAGTTAAGTTGGCAAAATTTTATTTTCTCACTGAGAGATCTTTTGATTAATTTCAGAAAATTATATGACACCTCAAACTAACAATAAATGTCTTAATGTATTTTTAAGCTTAATATTAAATATTTTTCAATACTTTTTCAAACTTACTACTTTGAAGTGAAACAAAAAAACACACAAATTCTTTGAAAAATATTCATGTCACATTATTGACAACATCCTTTTTCCAAGTCTAGTTTCCCACTGGATTACTG
The DNA here is from genome assembly GCF_001604975.1 of Cebus imitator. Lineage (NCBI taxonomy): Eukaryota > Metazoa > Chordata > Mammalia > Primates > Cebidae > Cebus > Cebus imitator. Next base: position 259,702 of record NW_016107823.1, on the reverse strand, counting down.
CTAGAATTCGAAATAACTTTCCTACAGATATCAAAATGTGCTATGCGCCGGGCGCGGTGGCTCAAGCCTGTAATCCCAGCACTTTGGGAGGCCGTGGCGGGTGGATCACGAGGTCAAGAGATCGAGACCATCCTGGTCAACGTGGTGAAACCCCGTCTCTACTAAAAATACAAAAAATTAGCTGGGCATGGTGGTGCGTGCCTGTAATCCCAGCTACTCAGGAGGCTGAGGCAGGAGCATTGCCTGAACCCAGGAGGCGGAGGTTGCGGTGAGCAGAGATCGCGCCATTGCACTCCAGCCTGGGTAACAAGAGCGAAACTCCGTCCCCCCCCCCCAAAAAAAAAAAAAAAGTGCTATGATACTATTATCAGGGCAACATTTTAAGTGAGGCTTAGAATTAAATAATGTGTAACTAACATGAGGAAGAAGGGGAGAAAGGCAGCAAAACACAATGTGCATGGGTTAGATGCCTAAGAAGGGCAGGTAATGTACTTGGCGCATCAGATGACCTCTCTTTTCTATCCCTCAATCTGATCTTTTTGGTTATTACTGTCCTCACTTTACAGGTAAAGTAACTCAGCGGGGTTACTTAAGTAACATGTCCAAAGTCATACAGTTAATGCATTACAGAAACCAAATCTATCTGTAAAGAATTGTGCTTTGCCATTTACCTGACATTGACCTCTGAACTTTTTGCATGCAGGAACCAACTCTTTTTTTTTTTTAATTCTTCAGAATAATATAACTCAAGTATAAAAAGTATAATATTGTCCTATTATTTGTATTTTATATATTAACAACAATCATTAGGGTGTTGGTTTGTACTTTTTCAATAATTGAAAGCTAGTTTTCCCTCTACCTTTACACACACATTACTTTTCAGAGTTCTAGAATATTTAAAAACCTGTAACATCACATATTGTGAATCCTTGCTCCTATTCAAAGAATCTGCAGGTAATTGAGCATCCTTTAAAGGAATCTCCCTTCCAATAATTGTGTGAACACAGACGTCTGTTATTCAAGCATACCTCTTTCATTGTCAAAATTTAATCTCAAGGGAAATCAGAAAAAATATTCATATTTAAGTGCCAAGACTACTAATGCAATGAAAACACTGCTTTTAATATCTACAATTATACCAATAATAAATAATGAGCTATCATGTGCTTGGTGCTGGATTAAATGGAGGATATATAAAGAATGGAAGAGAATCCTTGCCTTCATAGGAATTAGAATGTAGTTGAAAAATCAAGATTTACATATGATTTTTAATATAATAAAGGATAAAATGTATAGTCTAGATGTCACAAAAAAGCAACAGTTCAAAAAGGGTCAGAAGTTGTACATAAGAAAATACAACACCGGTAGACACAAAGGAGGTATGAATTAGACGGTGAAGATGGATTGTATTCAAATAGAAGAAAAAAGGAATCACAATAAAAATGCATACAGAAAGATAATCAATATGCTTAAAGAAAAAGTATGACATAACATGTAATATATATACAAAGCATAGAGAGCAAGAATGTTAGAATCTAGGTTGAGGGGTAGTGTTAGGGTGAGATGAAGACCTTTCTTTTTCATACCATACACATTACCTTAACTCACTTCACCTCTGCATTTAAGGATTGCTCCATTTTATTCAATATATTATTGATAAAGTTCACTACGTATGACAATGTGAAAAATAATGATGAGACTTGCAATACTAGATAGCTCAGAAACGGCACTAGAACCTAAAGGCTTAATAACTCTAAAAACCAAATTCATAATTAAAACGAACAAAGAAAAGCCTTAACCACTTGTGGTAGGCAGCTTTATAAGATAGTTTCCAATCATTCTCACTTCCTCATATGTAAAAGAGATTATGAAGTGATTAATATTATAAACTATTATTAGGCAATGAGAATTATTTTTCTTCTATTTACCACTGCTGTACTAAATCAAATTAGAAGTTGGGAAGTAAACTGACCACAAGAATGTGCTTAAGCAATAATGCACTAGGATATTTAAACAATATTAAACAACCATAATAAGAGCTGTGAACTTGCCTGAAATCCATCATGTGCAATCCCTCAACTTACATGATTCTGAATGGTTAAAGCACCTCTTCTAGCCGATTACCATGTTGTCCTCATAGGAATCAAGCAAAGCAAGGACCTAAGTTACCACACCCCTCCACAAACACCTGCTTTCTTAAGACTGATTTACAATAGTCAAGAGGTTACTGACCCAACTGAGAGATTTTCCATTAGCCACAGATTCCTAACACAGGGCTAACCAAAGAGTCTAATTATTTATTTTTTCCCAGTTAATGTCAATAAATGCTATAAACAAAGTTTCCTTGCCTTATGACCCCAAATCATTTTCTATAACCCCAAATCATAACGGCTTTAAGTTTAAACTTCTATTATTCTTCTGGCCTCTTTAAAGACAAAGGAAATTCTACCAATATTGCCTGTTAACGTACTCATGATCATAGCAAAGTCATACTTGGCCCCTCTGCACAAAACAAACATAACACCTTCATCCTATAATATTTGCATAGAGTTGTAATAATTTGACTCTTTCTTTCTTGACTATCTGGTTTTTCAATATTTATATTTTAAAGTGTATAACTAATGGACCTAAACAAAACTAAATACAGCTTTTTAAAAGTCTCTACATGATTTACTGTTTCCAATACAATCAATTTCTAAAATTTAGATGTCTAGCTTGCCCTTTCAGAATATGTAATCAAGTCTGTTACACTCTAAGTTGAAATCAACAGCAATAAGATAAATTTATATCCATGAAAAGGTCTGGTAATAGCAAGTAAGGAGGGTAAATTGGGGAAGAAAAAGGAACCATGATGGCAAAGTATTTCTCAGATGATAGGTCATGAAAATGATTCTTTACATCTCTAAATTACTTTTAAACTAGATTAAAATGTGGCCTATCCTTATGCTGAAACAAATACTTGAGAGGGCTTAGCATATAACTTGGTCTAATCATCTTCCTGAAAGACAATAAGGACAAGACAGAAATCAAAAGGTCAAATTCACATAATATATTTCTTTAATTAGAGTATCAGATGAAAACTCTCAAATTTATAGGTAAAATGTGCATCTGAAATATAATCATCTCAGGAACAGGCCAGGATATTAAAAAAAGAAGTAAGTTCACGGGTATTGAGCACTGCAAGAGACTGCTAAAATCATTCGAGCAGTAACTAAAAGCTCAAATTTTATCAGGGTATGTATAAATCTACTTTATTAGGGATTGCAATCTAACACATCCTTATGACAGGGACATCTGGCTGAGAAACACAAATAAGTGTTTAACGACTATTTATGAGTATCAGGATTCTAGAAGAAAATGATTTTAATCGGATAGATTTTGTGTGTGTGTTAGTCAAATTTCACTAAAACGGCTACTGAAATAAACTGTCAGTTTGTTCTATGGGACCCCTAAAACAAATTTCTTCATTTGTTGATAATATCTAGTTTGGTTTATTCCTTAATAAATGAGGTCACCAGTGCAGTGATGGTCATAGGAAAAAAACGTTTACTACTAATTTAAAAGTAAATAAAATATTTCAATGAAAAAAATACAATGAAATGCAATGCCATATAAAACATTGAGAGATAAACACAATTACACACTAAAGTGATGTACCATAAATTTTGTAAAAGTACATGCTTATTTAAAATTACTATAATATAATGTTTAAGCAAAGGCATACATACATAAAATCTCCTTTAAGGTCTATTCTGCGCCTCTGTTTAAAGTCCTTCACTGGCTTCCACTGCTTTAGACTAAGAATTACTCTCCTACACTGGCTCGCAAGGCCACCATGTGTTAGCTCCTGCCTGCTTCCTTTCATGCTACTCCTTTCCCATTACAGACCACAGGCCAACCACCCAACCTCTTTCTTGGTTCATTATGCAAGTCTTTTCCACCTCAGACTTTGTTCTTGTTATACCACGTGCCTGAAACATTCTTCCCTTAGCTTTTCCAACAGCTGGTTCTTTCTCACTTTGCAAGTACAACCTCAAATGCCATCTCCTTAGACTACATTCTTAACAGCCTTTGCCAGTTATTCACTTTTCTCCCTCTCTCTCCCCCTCCCTCTCCTTTCCACCATGTTTATTTCTTCCTGGGTACTTATCAAAATCTAAAATAGCCTTAGTTTAACAGTTTTCCCAGGCCGGGCATGGTGGCTCACGTCTGTAATCCCAGCACTTGGGAGGCCGAGGTGGATGGATCACCTGAAGTCAGGATTCGGAGACCACCCTGGCCAACATGGTGAAATTCTATCTCTACTAAAAATACAAAAATTAGCCAGGCATGGTGGTGCACGCCTGTAATCCCAGCTACTCAGAAGGTTGAGGCATGAGAATCACTTGAACCCAGGAGATAGAGGTTGCAGTGAGACAAGATTGTGCCACTGTACTCTAGCCTGGGCAACAAGAGTGAAACTCCATCTCAAAAACAAACAAACAAACCAGTTTGCCTAGACATTGTCTGTCTGTGTCATTACTACCCATCTACTACCTGTTGACTGCTCATATGGAGTTCTATGAACACTTGCTGAATGAATGAAAGTCATACTCTCGCACTATATAAAGTTGTACAAATACAAGTACCACTGTTTTCTGGGTAAATGATCTCAGAACAGAATTTACTGTAGTTTTACACTTACATAATGTCCCATCCACTCCCCTTTAAAGCATACTAGCAGTCTCAGTTCTCAAATGTTAAATTTTATAGGAATGTAATTTCTATTATTTATCAATTTTCATTGGATGTTTACTATTGTTATTCAGGGTGAATAACTAATTTGACAGGTTAACTCCATTTAGTGACCTCTCAATTGAACAAGTCAATAATTCCCTTATATTTGACTATAATTATGTGTAAGGGTAATAAGGTAAATTTCTTACCCTCAGGCATAAAGTGCTCAAATATTATAAGACATTGTGGTGATATGCACTACACAAACTACAAGTTTTCCAAGAAGGTATATAATTGTTTTTGACATTTTGGTAATTATTTACTCATAAGTGATACTAGTGTTTTACTTATATTTGTAACATCAAATTAGTAAGTTTTCCTCTTAAGTATATTTCATCTAAAAATTTACTTAGTATGTAGGTATTGTAAAAATCTTGAAGGCAGGAAAGAGATGGCTAAGATTTGGAAGACACTGGATTAGATTATCTCGAAAACCTTTGTCCTTCTCTTCATTATTCACTTATTCTACTATGTCAGGCTCTCAGGGTACAGAATGACTAAAAACTTTACTTACCCTCAGACCCCCTGGTCAGGAGAGCTAATATTTTTTTATTTTAACAATAAAATGACTGGGCACAGTGACTTATGCCTGTAATCCCAGCACTTTTGAAGGCCAACGTGAGTAGAACACCTGGGGTCAGGGGTTCGAGACCACCCTGGCCAACATGGTGAAACCCCATCTCTACTAAATATACAAAAATTAGCCAGGTATCATGGCGCACATCTGTAATCCCAGCTACTCAGGAGGCTGAGGCAGGAGAATAGCTTGAACCCAGGAGGCAGAGGTAGCAGTGAACCGAGATTGTGCCATTGCACTCGAGCCTGGGCAACAAGAGCAAAACTCGGTCTCAAAAAAATAAATAAACAAATAAATAAGATTTTGGGGGGAATATGTTAACTGGAGGCCCAATATTTTCATTACTTTGAATAGTAATGTTCACCACATTATTAAATATATCTGTTTTGTTGTTCAAGGAAGGGGTCTTTAAAAACAAAAACAGGAAGAAAAAGTATTATTGTAAGTTGAAGATATTTTTAGTTAAAATGCTCTAAACATACATATTACTATAAGTTTTTTATTGTAAAAAATATTCCCTTTCGCTGAATGCTCATCTGCAAATCTTGTTTTACAAGAACTTTCAAAATTAACTTATATATCAGAAAAGGAAATCTATCCAAATTGAAGACAGTAACAAAATTATGAGAGCAATTTAGTAAGAGGGATACCAAAAAGACTGGAGCAAAGAAAAGGATCACAAGATCAAGTGTTTCATCTCCTAAAGTGATGCTGTAAAGGAAACTAAACTCACCTGAATTGTATTACTTCTTGAAGTCACACCTGGAAGTAGCTATTTGTATACAGCAGCATCCTTGTCTGTCCATCAAAACTGAACCAATCTCAGCATACTCTGGTACCCTGGGAGAAACTGCCTCCCAACTAAAATATATCTACACCAACAATGACACCATTAAACTCTCTCACCAAGACTCCTAACTTGGGGGTCATATTAGTTCTTTTTCTTCTCTATTAACATATTCAAGTGATTTTTCCTCAACAAATATTGATTGAAGAATAGCTATGCTAGGTTGTGAAGACATTAAAATAAAAACACATAGTTCCTGACATTTATACTAGGGAAGACAAACACAAAAGCAAAGGTAAATATATAATTACAATGTTATTTGGTCAATAATAACATCACGTGAATAAGAGTGATTTGGAGGGTAAAACACAAACTGCTCATTACCTGCGTAATATCTATTCTCCCCTTCTTTCTGACAGAACCCCACATATCTAGGGTGGCCATGCAGCTAGAAGGAGCCAGTAAGATACAAGATGGCAGTTAGTAAGACTTCTAAGAAGACTCTTTAAAAGAGCTGACTGAACTATAAAATGTGCCCTTCTGAGTAATCTCCTCTGCAAGTCGTCTTCTTCCTGCCCAGAACATCTGGTGGAACAGATGAGAAGTAGCCTGGGACACTGATTTTGTTGGGGTGGCCATACAAACCCTGGTCTGCCTCCTCCAACAGGTATTTTACATGAGGGATAAATAAATGTATTTATGAAAACCACTCTTATATGCCTTTCCTGTTATAAGCTGTCAAATCTCTTCTAGATGTAAATGATACAAATATCAAAGTTAAAGAGGTATGTGTAGGATTGTGAAGGATAGGACAAGGTTTACCAAGCAAACAGGAAAAAGAAAGTCATTCCAGTCAGGGAGAGTCATGCATACACAGTATGTTCACTGTGGATCAGGCATGTGGATGATGGTGAGGGACAGAGGATAACAAAGAGACACAGAGATCCGGCAGGAATCAAATCAAGAACTTTTGCATGGCATGATAAAACAAGTCAGTAGCAAAGCGCTTAAGAATTTCAGGCTGGGTGCAGTGGCTCAAACCTGTGATCCCCGCACTTTGGGAGGCCGAAGCAGGTGGATCACTTGAACCCAGGAGTTCAAGACCAGCCTGGGCAAGACAGGGAGACCTCAGCTCTACAAAAAAATACAAAAACTAGCCAGGCATGGTGGCACATGTCTGTAGAAGCAGCTACCTGGGAGGCCGAGGTGGGAGAATTGCTTGAACCTGACAGGAGGAGGTTGCAATGACCTCTGACTGTACCACTACACTCCAGCTTGGCTAACAGAACAAGGCTGTGTTAAAATAATAATAATAATAATAAAAAATAAGAAAAAAAATCAAACAAGGAGAGGGCATACTTAAATGTGTATTTTAGGAAAACTGTGATAAATCAAAGGCAGAAAAACCATTTAGAAAAGCTACTGTAGTTGTTTGGGTGAGAGATGAAGAGTATTTGAGGAGATACACACTAGAAAATGACATAAGGGAATGTTCTATATCTTGATTGGGATGTTGGTTACAAGAGTGTACACAGCTATCAAAATGTGAATTGTACACTTAGGACATGTAAATTTATTGTCTATAACTACATTTCTTTTTTTTTTTTTAAGTATTTCAAATACAGCAAGCTAAAGAGTGATGAAGAAGAGACAATTAGAGGCATTTATAAAGTAAAATGAACAACACATCATCAAAATGTGGGGAAGTTAGTGACAAGGAATATAGGGTGACTTTGAGTACCCAATCTGAATGACTACAAGTTCAGTGGTTCATCTGAGATTATGAAAAAAAAAAGGTGGTGGTAGGGGCAAGGGAGGGTAGTTAGAGAAGAAAAAGGAGATTCTTTAAATTTTAAAACACTGAGTTCTAGGACCTGGGAATACTCAGATAAGATGAAAAGACTCAAAGAAACAGCTTGGGCTTGAGGAATAATTAAAGTATAATTGTTAATACTAAGAGAACACATGGAAAGGTAGCAGAGGAGTGTTTCTCAACTTGGGTGATGTGCAAAGGTCCGGGATAAAGCTGGCATTTGACAAAACAGGTCTTTACTGTGTGGCATTTGGTCTTTCTGGCCTTCTTGGCAGGTAGAAAAGGGGAAGAGAATCACCTTCATGTGAGAACCACTTGAAGAGTAAGAAACCACATAGGTCAAGGACAAAACCCTGAGGAACACCAACATTATGAACTATATCCAAGAAGGAGTCTGAGAAAGGCCACAAAGGTGGGAGCATCTAGAGCAAACAGTCACATAGTAATACATGATCAAGAACGGCAAAACAAAACGAACGGCAATAAGCATTAAATGTCACCACAGGGTCAGTTACACGGAATTGAAGTTGTCAGATGGATTTAGCAATAAAGAAGTCATCAAATGACACTTCAGAGGATTGGTAAATAGAACCCTGATTGACATAAATTCAGGAATAAATTGAAGGTAAGGGAGTTGTCAAAGAGTCTGAATGAGAAACTAAAGACTACACTGGCTAAAGCAGAGTCATGGTCATGACAGGATTTATATTTGATTGTCCGGGTTTTTTCTAAATATGAGAAAGACCTGAGCATGTTTAAATGCTATAGTATAGAAGCCAATAGAAAGGAAGGAGGCTAAAGATTAAAAAGAGAAGGCATAAGTGACGAAGTGAACATGCAGCAAGTAAAAACATGCCTTAAGGCAGCAACAACCTGGAAGGTGCCAGTAAGAAAAGAAGATCAAGAGTTCAACCAGTCTTTTGATTCAATAGAAAAGGGCTGACAAAATAGAAGGAAATGAAGTGTAGACACAAGTGTTTCAGAGGGTGAGCAATTACAAGTGATGATCAGGTTCAGTCTGTGGCAACTGAAGTGGATTAGTATTTGCAAAACCCAAAGAAGTAGATGACTAGGTAGTAAAAGATAATTTCAACAGCGAACTGTGAACCAGGTGCCAGTTTTTCAATCAAGGACTGAGGCTGACGTAGAAGCCACTGAATTACGGTGATAAAAGGTAGAGGATAACTGAGATGATTATCACTAAGTCTGAAAGAGAAGGGATTTTTATATTAAGAATATAATGTTCACCTGAAGTAGGATTAAAGTATTTAAAAAGAAAGGGAGGGAGAGAGTAAGGGAAAAAGAAGATAAACAAAAAGGAAGAGGGTAGAGCAAAGGAGAAAATAGAAAGGAAGGGGAGGGGAAGAGAAAAGAAAAGACAAAAGGAGGCCTCAGAGATACTAGGGGAGTGAAAGACAGCAGCTTCAACTTGGCAGAGCTGAAAGGGAAGCAGTGGCTTCAGGAAAATAGAAAATTCTAGTTCAGGAAATGAGATGGACTGTCCTTAAGGAAGGAGCAAATGGATACTGTTGGCCAAATTAAGAGCATTATATGTATTTTAATGCAAACCCTCCAGTAAGGTATAAATTAATATTGCTGTTTTACAGGAGGAAACTGAGGTTCAAGATTAAATAACTTTTCCAAAGTCATGCTGTCAGTGAAATGGCTGAACTAGGGTTTGAACTCACATCTGCATGGATCCATTATGGACATTTGCTTTCTGTTACATTTCTTATGTTTTATTAAATTTACAACCTCACTTTTATTACTTCGCTCTCTAGCCTTGGTAATATATCCCCTCTCAATTAATTTCTGAATTTGTACTTTCCTTCTATGTTATGCCATTATCTCTGAGTGAAATGTTTTCCCCTCAATACACCATCTAATTCAGGACTCTGACTTTCTGAACAAACTGTTCAAAACTCTTCCTATACCCTCTAAGAAATCAATAAGTAACTCTGCATGACTTACTTCATTATTTTTTTAGCAGACACCCCTTAATATTCAATTGTGTTAATGTTTATTACATGTTTCTGTATGGGTTATCCACTTTAGTTTGCAGGTAGGTCTTCCCCACTACAGTAGTTTACAGACACCTTGAGGACAAGAGCCATTTCTAGTATTTATTTACTTTTTATTCCTCCATTATACCCAGGTACAACTCCCTTTTATCAGGCACAGAGTGGATGAACAGTGTGGCTTATAAATAAGTGATGAATACACACACACATATTTAAAAAGCATATATTTATATTTTTTCTAAATACACAAAGTATCTTTAGTAAAGGTCTAACAAGCAGTAAAACAACAAAATAATCAACAAAACAAAGAATAGAACCAAAGAGCTATATGAATTAAAAAGCAGGCAGTCTCTAAATAAAGACTGATACATACAGTCATTAAATATGAGGAAGAATGTTACTAAACAAATTAGTCTAGATTCAAATGTAAATGCCTTTTTCTAAATTTATAGACGTAATTAAAGACTGAAACAATAACTTTTTTTTTTTGGTTTTTATTCCACAGTAAATCAAGCTGCAGCCTATTCCACCTATCTTTAGGCAGTGGCTTTTATGAATTTTTTTCTCAGAATAACTATATGAACAAAAGAGCCCAGGTTATCAGAGCCAGTAAAATGTGTGTACTACATAAAAGCAACTAAACATTTTCCATGGCTCTACATGACAGGTGTTTTCTAGTTTGGTATAAGCATTTATAATTTACACCATATGTGGTGTTCACCTTTTTTCCTGTGTCTTGCTCACCAATGACATTTTATTTGCACATACTTGTTCAATAATAAATCTGTATTCAGGAAAGACAACATAAATATGAAATCTATACACTGAAGTTAGCCAAAAGTGAGCATTGGTTTTTTGCTCTAATTTACTTTAATGTAAAAACAGAAATGGCTATTTCCTAAAGAATGTATTTTAGAAGATGTTTCAAATGAAAGAGAGCACCATCATTGCATCAGTATGAGAAATAGTAAATTATCTATCTTCTTGGTGTTTTCAATCTTTTAGAAGTGCTGCTGCAAAAAAAGAGTCTTGTTTAAAGTGTGTCATCTTATATTTCTCAAACAACTGCCACAGCTTTACATACTATCTGTTAACGTCACTCAGGTAAACACTGATTCAAATGATTCTTCTTCATTTTAATCAGACTACCAAGAACTCTTGTCAAGGCATTCTTCTCTGATAAATTTTGCCACAGAAACAATCTCAAAATGATGTGTAAGGCACATAACCTCACTACCTTAAGAAGACAAGGATTAGTAAAATAAAGTTAAACATTAATTCAGGTTTAAAAAATATCTAACATCAGAAACAATCTTACCTCACTGTAGAGTTACTGAAATGCACAGTTTTCACCACATTAACTAACACTGTGGACTCTGGCTTTAACCATAAAATGGACACTGAACTGTCAAATTAGATGTGATCAAGAGAGCAATATTTCAGTTTTAGTTGCTTCTTCCTACATTTAAGCCGATATATTTAAAACATATTCTATTATTCAAGTAGTTATGGCACAGTGTGCACATTACTTTTACTTACCAAGTCATATATCTGGTTTGCCAACTGAACCTTCTCATCTGCATCTTCCAAAGCTTTATAGTAGTCCTAAATGAAAATATTTTCATTTCAAAAATAAAATTAATCCTTAAAAAATATTCATATGCAGGACATATAACTGCATTTTCATTATCATACCTTGTTATTACAGCCAGTCATCCTACTTTAGTAATAAAAAGCCTGTTAGAAGCTGGGCACGGTGGCTCACGCCTGTAATCCCAGCACTTTGGGAGGTCAAGGAGGGCAGATGACTTGAGGTCAGGAGTTCAAGACAAAAATGGCGAAACCCCGTCTCTTAAACATAGAAAAATTAGCCAGGATTGGTAGTGGGCACTTGTAATCCCAGATACTTGGGAGGCTGAGGCATAAGAATCTCTTGAACCTGGGAGCTAGAGAAAGCAGTGAGCAGAGATGGCAACACTGCACTTCAGCCTGGGCAACAGAGCAAGACTCTGTTTCAAAAAAAAACAACACAAAATGAAAGAAAAACCTGTTAGAAATAGGGTGGGGATGGGAAAGGATTAGAAACTATGCAAAATGGCCAAGAGTTAAAGGGAGATGTTCAGAATTTCTAGAAAGAATATAATTAAAAATAAATGCCATTCTAGGTCTAGAAAAAGCTGTATGAGTTAATGAACAGTATTTAAAATAAAAAGTTAATTAAGCTTGATCTAACTTGTAAAGTACATTTGCATTCCATTAAAAACATTTTTTTTTAAGCTGAGCTACTGAAAGGATTCTGATCTGCATTTCCCTATTTTGCAGTTGTTCTATAACTCTCACTTTAAATTAGGTATATTTTCATACAACTCAACCTGTATTTTAGATTCTGCCTCAACTTACTAAAAGAAAAGAGGGGGAAGGAAGAAGATACTATGAATTTCCATGGGGTACTAGACTTTTCAGGGTATACTCAAAGTGCACTCTACCAAAACTTTATTAGGTTAAAGAGATGATTAGTGACTTTGCGATGTACATGTATCATGCCTGTATTCACAAACGCCTGTGCCTCCAGGTATCTTCCAAGCCAGCACTACTCTGTTATAGATTATGATTTTTTTTCTAACAGAAATAATTTTCCCTTCATGAAGTAGAATAAATAACATAACTACTCATTTGTAATTTCCAAATTTCTTTCTTAGTTGAACCTTTTTTTTNTTTTGCTTTGAGACAGAGTCTCACTCTGTTGCCCAGGCTAGAGTGCAGTGGCATGATCTAGGCTCACTGCAACTTCCGCTTTCTGGGTTCAAGTGATTCTCCTGTCTCAGCCTCCCAAGTAGCTGGGATTACAGGCACCCACCACCACACCCAACTAATATTTCTATCTTTAGTACAGACAGGGTTTCACCAGGTTGGCCAGGCTGGTCTCGAACTCCTGACCTCAGGAGATTCACCCGCCTCAGTCTCCCAAAGTACTGGGATTACAGGCATGAACAACCACACTCAGCCTTTTAGTTGATCCTTGAACAATTTTATGAACACTGGGTTTAGGGAGGCATTATTATTCCGCAATATTAAGACTTGTTTAATGTCACAAGCTAAATAGCAGAGTCATGACCAAATTCAAGTCTTCTAAGTTGTTCTTTCAATGTATCCATCCCTGAATGAATTCGATCATACTTGTAAAGCAAACTTCGAGGTTTGCATGTATACTCATTCAATTCTGAAAGAGAGGTATAACCACCATAAAACTGACAAAACCTCAATTCTACATTTCCAGACAAACGTCATATACAAATTTAGAGTTTTAAACTAAAAGGCTTTCTTACATTCCTTCTAACTTTTCGGATTTTGTTCTTCTGTGGGTCTAATTTATGTACCTAGCAATATATAAAATATTCTCCAAGATCTGCTGATGTTTATCTACCCTAGTTTGTGGTCAAAACTATAATACAGTACTCCGTCTCTGGAAATGACTCAACTTTAATTATATGGAACTAGAATAAAACAAACTAATAGGAAAAAATGTACTTTTTAAATAGTTTGTCACTTTCTAATAGTCACCAATTATTGAGACAATTTTTTAAATTACCAAAATGCTTTAATGACTAAAAATCCCTATCTAGAGCTCTAAAACACAATAGCCATTAATAATATTCCCTCATTTTGATATCTAGAAAACTATTTAAATTTGAAATATCTTTTTCAGAGCATTCCAATATTTCTTGATAAACTTTTTTTTAAAATTCCATTTTAGGTTTTGGGGTACATGTGAAGAACATGCAAGACTGTTGCATAGGTACACACATGGCAGTGTGATTGGCTGCCCTCCTCCCCATCACCTATATCTGGCATTTCTCCCCATGCTATCTCTCCTCAACTCCCTAAATTATCCAAAGTGTTGCACATACTTTTTTGATGGAAGCCATTTGTTCTTCTCTCCACTCAGGTTTATTTTTCTTTGCATTCATAAAGAATTCACTGACTCTTTGTTCTAGTTGATCCATTGCATCTATGACATAATAAAAAAATCATATTTAGATGACCAAATTCATATATCAAATATACACGGTTTGATTTAGGGAGAAAAAAAATCTGACAATACACATTCTTTCACTCTGCCAGTAACTTAAATATGTTATTCTTTGATTATGTAAATATGTAATGCCTAAATTACCTTCCTTTAAAGAGTTACAATTTTCCTTATTGATATTTTTGTTTTTGTTATTTCACAGCTTTTTCCAATAGCCTAAGTAGAGTCCACAAAGTAAACTGGCTGTATACTATAATTTTTGAGCAATACAGCATTGGGGTCAAAAGCTAAAGGTATTAAATCAGCCAAATGCACCAAAATACAATTAAAACACCATTAGATAATACTCACATTTCTTTTAACAAGAAAAAGTGATAAAAAGATTTGGTATATAGCATTAAACATCTCATCATGTCATATCCCAACTGAAAGTAATAGGTACAATCATTTAAACATTATTTCTAGATAAGTTTTCCCCCAATTATGTGCCAAGACTAATCATCTCATTGGATGTCTGCTAAAAAAAAAAAAAAAAAAAAAAAAAAAAAAAAAAATGAAAAAAAAAAAAAAAAAAAAAAAAAAAAGGAAAAAAGGATTCTGTCATGTAAATTGAGAAAAATAGTTTTAAAATATACTTTTTTCTGAGATTTTCAGTCCATACTAGCCCTTTAAAGACTCTATGAAGTCCTATGATTTTTTTGAAGCATCTTCCTTTGTTTAAATAAGCATTTCTGAATTTATTTAGCACATTGTTCTGTGAATCCACAATTCCTATATAACTTTAGAAAATTCTAGTTACTGTAAAGAAATGCACTTTTAAAAAGGCTGTAATATGTATGACATAAGCCCAAATTGCAAAATAATTTAAAATTTTAAACAATAAAATATAAAATAATTTAAATTTTAAATAAATTATCCTTTATTTAATGTCTACTTTGTATTAGATGCTATAAATTCTAATTCAACTGTAATATTTTAAATCCTTAGATGATTCTCTTTTTACAATGAAAGCCCCTCACAAGTGGTAATACAGTCAAAATTAGTAAAGCCCTAAAACAAACTCAGATCTATCTGATAGATCAATCCTGCAGAGAAGACTACTTCAGCAAATCTTTAGCATTTCAACTACACTAAATTTAAAATGGATTTTGTGAGATAGCCTGAGAACGACACACACAAAATTCATAATTCATACCACAATCCACTGAAAAGAAGGTGGCTTCCATGCCACCACTTTCTATTACATGCCTCCTGAACTTACAAGAAAAATGTACTCATAAACAAAGAGTATATAAGTGGTGGTGTAGTCATATGCAGAGAAGTCAGGGGCAGTGAAAAGGACAGGTTCTTAGCTATAGCAAGCGGTCCCTGTACAACCTATTTATAGTCCTTGCTCTACTTAGAGCAAGGTTAATTTGTGGAAAAAGTCACAGGACTGCCAAGCTATCACTGAAAGAAAAAGAAATGTTCATTAACTGCCAGATTTTTTTGGTACATCAAGTAAGAAACTTTACAGTGAAATCTTATTTCTGTCACTCATTTTAACTAAGCAAATGATGATTCTGTTACAATTCAAAATGTATCTTATAATGTGTAGCTAACTTTTCAAAATTTGACATTCGCCAGGGTCTCTAAAGAGCTATATATAACCTGCGCTTCTATGCTTTCTACTCTTGAAAAACTGTGAATAGAATTAACTTTATAAGTATAAATGCTGAAATCTTAGTTCGATACGAAAAGGCTCAAGACAACATCTCAACATTTATGCTGACGTCCATTGAAACATAGATAACTATCTCAATGACGGTAGAAAAATATTTTTTGCACAATCCCACATTCTAGAAAGGAATACACGTGTCCTAATGCCTCCTCCTCTTGCAAAAGCCAGAAAGAAGTAGCACAGGAGGGAAGGAGAAGGCGAGATTCAGGACTGCTAATTCTTTCTGACAACTCCTCATGCACTAGCGGAGTGAGCCAGAGGACAGTGAAAGATCATTAGGCGTTAGCAGAAATGACAAGCAAGTCTGGTACTGAACGCGCGCAGCGAACCAGAGTAGTAGACGCGCCAACTTACTTTGCACCTGCAGGTCCATCTCGCGCATCTCCGTGAAGCGGTCCCGCAGATCCATAGGAAGCTGTTCAATCACTGTCAAAAACAGAGTCCGTCAGAGGGGTGGGGCCAACGGCGAAATACGCGCTTACGTCACTGCGCGCGTGCGTCCGGGGGGGTCGAGGGGGCCGGCAGCCCACAACGAGGCTGCCAGTTACCGTGAGAAAGAAACATCCCCCGCCGCCCCCTCCCTCTCCGCCATCTCGCTGCCCGTCCACTCGCGCTCTCGCCCGCCCGCAGGTCCCACCGGCGGCTCCCGCCAGCGCCGCGCACTCACTTTCCAGATAGTCTTCTAGGTACAACATCGCGACCCTTAGAGCTGAGGGAACGAGGGGGTCCAGGGGTTTATTTGTGTCACTCGCTGTCGCCGGAGTTTTGTCCCTTCCAATATGGCGCCTCCGCTAGCAGCACCCGCTCGACTCAGGAAAAAAAAAAAAAAAAAAAAAGAAAAAAACCACTTTGGCGCCTGACGGCGCTTGCCTCACTGCCGCCCGGAGCTGCTATTGGTTGGTTGAAGCAATGACGTAAGCCGGCCGGTTTTCGCTCCTGTTCCTTTGTGGGAAATGTAGTTTTCTTCCTCCCGAGCAAGGGTTGGCACGCTGGCGGCTTCCCTCATAGGAACTACGAACACCAGGAACCGTTGCGAACAGTGCGTAACCGAATCAGAAATGCGGTGCCTCTGTTTATTTGTTGATTTTTGCACAGAGAATGGCGGGAGTTGTATGCGCCTGCATAATGCAACTAGGAACAACTTTTCACCTGTTCTTTCCGTGATTCCATGTCCCGGCGTTTGTGAGTCATAAGTTTCAAGAAGTGCCAGGCAAATAGCAAAGGTTCCAAACGCTAGAATAATCAGCAAAGTTCAGGGAATTTGGATTGCTTAACATAGAACTCTCTGCTGGAATTTATCCTCATTATTAACTCCTGAAATATAAAAGAGACATCTGGTTGGCTTACATGTAATTTTAAAATAGTTTATAATGAGACTATGGAGTGAATATGCATTTCCGAGATTAAAAGACGCACAGATAGTGACAATAGCCACTTATATATTCTAGTTTGCGGTCCATCTAGTTGTCATTCCAGTGTAATTGATCGGTACATACAATCTGATATCATCATCTTCATCATCATCATTATCATAGTGAGCAACCGTGAATAACGCATGGAGCCTTGATTTCTAATAGGCTGAAATAGCAATAATTTTATGTTGAGTAATAGTCCATATTAGAGGTTTGCTGTCCTGGGTGTTCTTTTCTACTTTTTGATCTCTCCCAGAAAATGTTTTCCTGTGATGTATTTAGTACGTCCCTGCTGTTTAAAAAAAAAAAAAAATTATTAACTCTTGCACCCAATAAATAATAGGTATTGTTATTCTTCACTCTTAACTCTTCAGTTTTCTGGGGCAATTGTCATTAGTTCATAATTTGTTGTTCATTTTCTGTTTTTCAGATTGCAGTTGAAACTGTGTGTGTGTGTTTCTTGCTTTCCTTCTTCATCATATACTCTTGTACTCAACGTTTTTACTGCACTTAAGCAGGAAAATTTCCTGTTAGAGACGAATGATGAATAATGATGAATCTCAACGGAACCTTACTACAATCCTAATAAGAATTAGGATTTTTTAGTTTCTAATTTTTTCCTTACTTGCATCTAAATCAAGTACTCTCAATCTTTTTCTACCTTCTTCTTTCCCTCCTTTCCTATTTTCTATCCTTCCTTCTTCTGGCTGCTTTTAAGATCTCTTTGACATCTTTGTGAGTTTTGCAGTGATCTAAGTCTGAATTCCATCCTCCCTTCTTTTCCTTTTATTTGCTTTCCTCCCTTTTATTTCCTTAAATTTTAAAAATATTGCTTAGTAATTTGAGGGGATTCCCGAATTTCAGGATTGGTGTCTTGCAACAATTCTAAAAAATTATCAACAGTTGTCTTTTCAGTGTTGCTTATTTCTCATTTTTTTCCATTAAGACTTTCTCTCTTTATTCTCTTGTTTATCTTACTCTTTCATTTATATGTTTTATAATTTTCAAAATTTTTCAGGTTTAGAAGTTCTATTTGGTTCTCTTTTCAAGCCATTTTCTAATTTCTTATGCAAATTATTTAGTCTATATCTCGTTTCCGTTAAATCTAATATTGAAACATTTATGGGTCTTTTTGTGCTAAAATGGGCACTTTTGCTCATGGTGCTTGTTTCCTGGTGGGTTGTGATTTTGGACTCTGAATTCGTGTTTTTGGATTTATAAACATAAGGATTCTTTGAGGCTGGAGTTGAAATTGAATTTTTCAGGAGAGCATTAGAATTTGCTACTCACTTTGTTTGGAGACACCATAAACCCTAGGACCAGATTAAATTGTCCACTTGAGGTTTATTGTATTGCTCAGATAGATTTAATTTGGGCCTCTATTCCAAATGGATTGTTACAGATTCTCAAAGTGTTTTTTGTTTTTTGTTTTTTTTTCATTTACTGGGCTCCAAGGCCAAGACAGGCTTGTTTCATTACTGGTTTCTTCTGTGCTTGAGGCATATTTGTCATTTACCCTTACATGGAGAGTATAGTCCATGCGGCCCCAGATTTTTGTCTGCTGTAATACTCTTCCTTTTGAACTGATGCTTGGGTTTATCTTCTGACCCTGGCATGCTGAACAGCTATTAAAGCAAGGGCTCTAGGTGTCCAGAACTTGACAGATAATCTCTGAACAAAAGCCTACTTTGGCTTGCACTTGTTTCTCAGGATAGTCTCATTTTCCTTCTTTATTTTTTTCCCCCTTTTATATTCCCTCTGAAAATTCCTTCATTTCCTACTAGTTTATCAGTGTATTTTATTTTTTTAATCTGGCATTTTTAGTTGTTTTTGCCAGGTGGCTCTTTCAGAGTAGCTAAATGGTATGCTATCATCAATAGAAGTCGGTATAAATTGAGCTTCTTCAGGGAGTGTTCCCCATTAAGGAAAATGAGATAATAAATGGTTCCCAATTCAGTCAGTACAAATACACACTCCAGAGAAACCAAAAATAAAACTTACATACTGTATATTTTAGTTAATAAATGTAACTCTTACTGTTAAAACATGTATCAGCTGATCTGTAGAAATTATGTTTGCATTGTGATAACTACTTACATCATTAGGCCATGGTATCCGTGAAGATACCATTTTTGAGTGGCTGCCTACTTAAACCTATATTGCATTTCCAGGCAGTGCCCTTCATATGTGGATTGATCATATTTGTATCATAGTTTATTAATTTATCAGGGATTGACCAAAGCTGGACCTATCAGATACATTTTCTTGTAATTTAAAATTAGGAATAAAAAGACGCAGAGACTGGTAACTTCATGGTAGAATTATATTAAGCATAGGACAGTAAATAAATACACACTCCAGAGAAACCAAAAATAAAACTTACACACTGTATATTTTAGTTAATAAATGTAACTCTTATTGTTGAAACATGTATCAGCTGAGCTGTAGAATTTATGTTTGCATTGTGTTAACTTCTTACATCATTAGGTCATGGTATCCATGAAGATACCATTTTTGAGTGGCTGCCTACTTTAAAAAGTTGGTGTAGAGAACAAGAGCTGAAGCTGAAAGAACTTGAGAGTTTATGGGCTTTAATTGTTGGGTTCTGATTGTGTAAAGATATCGCAAGCCTCAAGTACTGTGCTTGCAGGGAGCTAACGCTAACCACCTTGCAATAAACCAGTAATCATGAAGGGTTGCTCCTATGAGGTTACCTGGGGAAACAACAATGAAGTTTTCTATCCATCCACCTGAGATCATGGGTGAAAAGGCAACCCAGGGGAATTTAGACCTTAAACCTGAACCATGCATGGGTGAGGAATCCAAATTCAGATTCCTCACAAGGTGCAGAGACCCGTTAAGCAAGACATTAAAAATTGGTCTGGCCTGTTGAAAGATGAAGGATCCCCGGAGAGGCAAATATAATAATATAATAATATCCTTTAGGGATGTTCCTCTTCCTGGGAACGGAGAGGAGCAACTGTTGATGGTGACCTCACATTGGAACACTGCAGATCATTGAAGAAATGAAGACATGAAGAAATTGTTGCAGATAGAATAAAAAGGCGTTCTACAAATGTGAGTACTGGAAGTCATGACTGATGAAATTAAACCAGAAAGTAGAATAAACAAGAAAAAAATAACGTGTAAAAATTGGAGAATCAATCTGAAATTTCCCATACCTGATTCATAGGAGTTCCAGGAGAGAACAGGAAAAAAAAAAGTGGAGACACAAATGAGTACATATTCTAGGATGATATTTAGATGAAATTTCTGAGTAGGTAAAAGTAATCTATGATTATAGGAATAGGAGAGTGGCCACCTATAGGAAAAGTGGAGTGATTAATCTTGGATCCCTTGGCTGACAGGGATTGTTTCTTATTCACTGCTCTGTCGCAAGCATGCAGAAGACACTCAGTTCATATTTGTTGCATGAATAAAGGAAAGTAGTATTGGGTGGTTACGGGCTTTCGAATCATATCTGATTTTGACTCCTGTCTTCCTTATTTACTCATGTGACCTGAGCCAAGTTACTCAAAGTCCCTAAATTGTTTTTTCATTCATGAAATGAGAGTAAGAAAGGACACTTGCATTGTATGATTGTGACAGGTCTCAAAGAAGACAGTGTTTAAGAGTACCTAGCACAGTGTCCAACACGTAAATGTAATTATGAAGAATATTATTTGTAGAATTGACAGTACAGAGATAAATGATCTAGTAAATGCCATGCCAAGGGCACTGCAGTGGAAGCAGTCACCCCAGAGTAGGCAAATAAAGGGATGTATTGTCGTTAGAGGATTTAAAAACAATAATAAAACTGACTTTTACAGTCTGCATTTTATTACCACCATGTGCCAGCAATTCTAAACAATGTCAGTGATGAAATATTTCTCCTGAAAAAAATATTCTGATAGTCTAAGGTCTAAACAGTAGCTTCAGTTTTGGTGAAATTTTAATAAAGGAGACAATACATAAATAGTTGATTGGAAATAAAAGACAAGACATAACTTGAGTTTTTTCAATT
This sequence comes from Cebus imitator, assembly GCF_001604975.1. NCBI lineage: Eukaryota > Metazoa > Chordata > Mammalia > Primates > Cebidae > Cebus > Cebus imitator. The sequence goes on along the minus strand of NW_016107823.1, from coordinate 238,542 downwards.
ATATTGTATATGATCACTTGGAGTTTTTATTTGTGTTTTAAATTTAAAATAGTGAAACTAAACTGCTAGATGTAATATTTTTGTTTACTAAAGGCAAATTTTAGTTTAAATGTGAAACATATTACTGAAATGAATATTTCGAAAATGGAAATGTATTCTTTTAAGGTTGTTATTCTTCTTGTTTTTTATTTAATTGCTATAACATTTTAATGTGGTGTCTCATTAGTGTAACAGGCCGTTGTTTTTTCTTTCCAAAAAATGCTTAAATCTAATTAAAAAGATTAATCCATTACTTTTTTATTCAATGCTATTGTTAATTATTCACTACAAGCATGATTATATGATGAACTTTTGAAAAAAAGAAAATTTGCCTTTTCTGAATTTGTATTATGTTCATTATCATTATTCATTTAATTTCGTGACTATTTCTAAAAAAATAATTTTCTTGTATAGAGGAGGAACATATTAAAATTAACTGCTTCAGGTGTCAGATATGCTAGGTAAGTGCATTTAAATAGTTCTTACAGGAAACAGGTGTAAACGTATTTATACACAATGGCATAATTGTCTGCGGCTGTTTCCTTGGGTTTGATTTTGAAAGACTTAGGCTCTCTAGCATTCATTTTCTTGATAATGCAAATATAAATTACCAACCATCTTCTCTTTGTAATGCAATATGAAAGTATTTCAATGACTATAAAGATTTTTTGCACTGCTGGAAACTCTTCAAAGATTTTCCTTGTCTACTCTCCAGTATCACACAGGTACTCTATGATACTGATAAGTGCTGTTTGGGAAATTCTGGCTTTTTTCTTATTTTTATTTTTTACCTTGTCTTCAATGAATCCACATCAGTAGAGTCTTAGGAAAACTTACTTTGCTAGTAGGGGAAAAAGCGTTTTTCTTTTTTTTTTTTTTTGAGACGGAGTTTTGCTCTTGTTACCCAGGCTGGAGTGCAATGGCGCGATCTCGGCTCGCCGCAACCTCCGCCTCCTGGGTTCAGGCAATTCTCCTGCCTCAGCCTCCTAAGTACCTGGGATTACAGGCACGTGCCACCATGCCCAGCTAATTTTTTGTAGTTTTAGTAGAGACGGGGTTTCACCATGTTGACCAGGATGGTCTCGATCTCTTGACCTCGTGATCCACCCGCCTCAGGCTCCCAAAGTGCTGAGATTACAGGCTTGAGCCACTGCGCCCGGCCCGAAAAAGCGTTTTTCTAAAGTAGGTTAGGGTATTCTTACCATTAAGGAAATGGTGTGAATAAAATTGAGTGTAGAAGTATGACAATATAGTGCTTTTTTTATGCTCTGTCTATAAATATCTTATGAGACTTACTACATTGTAGACTAGAGCCTGCCTTTCTAACTAATTTGGAATTTTTCAAGGGCAGAGACCATGTTTTATTCATCTGTTGATCCACAGATCTGGCAGGTAATATGAGTTCAATAAAGATGTGATGAATTATTGAATGAACGAAGGCATGAGTATTAAGCACAAGTCCGTAAGATTCCAAGTTCAGAATAGAGAGGGCAACATAAAGTTGTCATGATTATTAACCATTAAGGTCTGTGAAGAAAATGGGATTCCAGTTGTCATCCAAGTAGCTGGACTGGAATGCTGAGAAGAATATTCTAAATAGAATTCTTTGAAGAATTCTCAAATACGGAAGTAGGTCAACCCCCTTCATAGTGATTTCTAATTAGGCTAACCTAAAAGGATAGGCAGAGGGAAAATGAAAGTAACATGATAATTCATGAAGCTCTATATTTTTTTCAAAAAACTCTTTGAAGTTGTAAATATTAATCTAGCATAATAAATAAGACTCCTAGGGAATTTGAGAAATAATATATTACAACAATTTATTTCAGTAAATGTTTACTGAACAACAAATACCAGTAATACAAAACGTGACCAAGACACAGTCCCTGTTCTTGCAGAACATAGAGCTTTTTAAGAGATGGTTCAGGAAATAATTTAAACATAATGTGATAGGTGCTATCATACGGTGAAATTTTGAGGAAGGGACTAGATTCAACAAGAGGAATTTACATAAATTCTGTTGAGATGTGATGGAGTTTTTGATGAGTAATGATCATATTGATTGAGCAAAAGGAAAAAGTGATAGAGACCAATATAAGAATGCAATATATAAAATATCCAAAGATCAGACTTTGTAGTCATTAAATACCATGTTTTTGATTACTAAGGATATTTTAGGATGCAGTACGCACAAGGATGCTAATCAGAATATTTACACTGATACAACCCTAACCAGTTGTTAAAATGTTGAGATGCTTCTACCTGTTGGTAAACAGCAGCTTCTCTGAGCCACTGCAGTGTCTCATAGTACCCTGTCTGCCCTGAGCCTTCCGATGAGACTTTCTGGGCCTCTCATTATGCAGCCCCCATAGAGTTAAAACCCCAGAACTTTGCATCAGTGAGGCCAGCCTCTTCTATATGATTTGCTAATTATTTTGGATATCATTCCTGGATACATTATGAAGTAAAACATAGGTCACAAATACTGTGTGAAATATGATAAGTACTTTTGAAAAAAAAGTATGTAGATAGATAGATACAGACATTATACTTTAGACTTCAATCTACATTTTAGTAGTTAACAATAGTTATTTCTGAATGATGGTGGAATTTTAGGTGATTGTATTTTATCTACTTCTATGTTTTTCAAACTTTAAAATTATTTTATAATCAGAAATACATTGTACATGCACACACACGTGAAGTGAAAGCAATGAGATTGACAAACTATGTGGTGTTTTGTGTCTTGGAAGTTTTCCAAGTTCTAAAAAAACTGGTCCAGTATTTTGCGACCATTCTTAAAGTGATGTACTTTATTCTCAAAAGACTTTCATACCGAGTTAATATTACTGTCAGGGTCCAGATGGTGTCCAAGTGTCAAAATACGAAGCCAAGTCATTGAGCAAATGAAGCATTTAGAATTCTGAGTCCCATTACCGGCCTTGGGTCAGATGCATAAAGGTCATGGATCTGGGGGAAGCAGATACACAAATAGGAAATGAGGTTAAAAACATGTGGAGGAAAGAATTACTTGCCAAGACAAATCCTGGAACATGGGACAACATTCAGAATACTAGGTTAAGGTCATCTGAGGTAGTGGAAACAGCATAGTTAAGGTTTTGGAATTAAGTAATTGTAGAGAGAGGAGTCTGTTTTGGATGCTGGTGAAGTCCTGTTTCTTGCACATACTCTTCCTGGATGATTGTGAGATGATGCCAGGAGGATGTGATAGAGGGATAGCACCATCAGTGTTGGAGTATCATTTGAGTAGCTTTGTCTTCTAGTTCAACATGTGAGGTGTGTTATTAGAACTAAATTTGATGGAGTAAACAAGTAATTCTGTATGCCATCCAGATATAGATTATAAGTGGATCCATGGGAGCAGATAACATTGTTCAATACCTAGGGCTTTGATTCAGAATGAAAGAGAATTACAGATAGAACTGCTAACCTGGGATCAATGGTTCTCAACCAGGAGCAATTTTGCCCTCCAGTGGATATTTAGCAATGTCTGGAGGCATTTTAGTTGTCATGACTTGGGGAAGTACTATTGGCATCTTGTAAGTAGAGGCCAGAGATGCTGCCAAAATGTCTTACAATGCACAGTACAGCCACCTGCAACAAATAATTATTGGGGCCCAGACTGTCACTAATGATGAGGTTAAGAAACCCTGCTGCAGATAGATATTGTAGCTGTAGAATACTCAACAACCTTGGGTTAGCGTTCCATGCCTGTCAATCACATTTTAATTTCCTTAATCAGTGTTGGTTTGAGAAAATTGTACAGTAGAGGGCAGTGATAAACTTTTGTGTTGTATCACTATTTGTCCTCCATAGATTTTTTTTTTTTCCTTTTTCTACTTTTCTAATTCCTAAAACAAAAATAATCGTAGATGCGAAACAAAACTAAAGAAAACAAAACTAAAGAAAATAATTTTGTATGTTTTAGGAAAAAACATTTTATGCAAGGGTGTATTGAAGAGTTTTAAATACAAATTTAACAGATCCAGGAACCATGACATTTTTACTTTCTTAATGCATATCCCGAGTACTGATATCTCCAATGTTTTACTCTTTATTTGAAAAAAACATACCAATTAAAAAACTGAAAGAATAAAATATATCACCTAATACTAACATGTAGTTGACATAGTTTTATTGGTAGCCTGTTCTAGCATTTTATAATCTTTATTTGTGTACTGCTGAACCCAGTGCTCTTTACTATAAGCGTATGTTCTTTTGTAGTTGATTTCATGAAATTCAGAAGCGTTTATTCTCCTTATATTAATACTCTGTATGCTTAAGGAATTTTTAAAGTACATCCTTCGTCTTTTTTCCAACTTAAAAAGTCATCAGAAAAAACAAAAGTCCAAGGTAGTTTGATAGGCCATTTTGAAAAATTCAGTACTATTATCCCTACTGTTGGTTTAAAAAATATTGTATTTATAGTAACAAATATCATGGTAAAATGAAAGACCAGTAATCTGAAATACCTATTTTCTAAGTCATCATTTAATTGTCCCACCAATTTTATGATAAAATTAAGAATTGACAAATGATAGGTATATTTTCAGAGTAGTACATGAATGTAGTAACAAAGTAATAGTGTAAAGAACTTGTGGTAAAATGCAACAGACTCCTGCCCCATTCGTCCTCATCTCCCTTCCGTTCCCTGGAGGTAATTACTATTTCTGTTTTTCATTCTTCTGACACTTGCCTTCAGAAGTCAAAATTATATGTTTATAAAGTTTTTAATTTGTTAATTTTAGATATATTACTTCTTCAATACAAATGTTGGCAATATACAACACTTAACACTTCCTCCTTGCTTTCATGGTTGGATATATAACTTTCACGATTTGTTATTTTATTGGTTAAACTTTTAATGTTAATTACATATGTATAATCCTACTCCTAACTCTAACACAACCCTAACTTCATCATTTTGAAACAGGCTCTCTTGACTCTCCCTTAGAAGACAAAGTTATTAGAGTGCCTTTTTTCCTATCTTTATCTCCTCTGCTTCAATTTCCTGTTTCCTTAACTATCCTTTTACATTGTCATGTTTGTTAATATGTCCTGCTCTGTAACAAGATTATACTGTAATCTTTCTCTAGACGTCTAGGACAACTCTAAAAGGTTAGAAATAAGTAACATTTTTATCACTGTAACTATATATATATTTTAATAATAAGGCAAAGAACCTTTTCTACTGGGGGTTTAATATTACAACTGTGGGGACAATTGAAGAAAACTGTTTTCAACACCATTTTATAACACTCCATCACATGCTCGAAATCATGCCACTTTTAATTTTGTTCTATATTGGGACCATTAATTATCATTCATTTACCCTCTGTTTTTTGCAGTTTGTAATTGCTTCTCTGTTTTTCTTATACTATATCCTCAGTTACCTTGTAATTCTCAGTCATGCCCTCTACTCATTGTCTCAAAGAAAAAAAACAAAATAATTGGTGTTGAATTTTGTCAAATGCTTTATCTAAATCTCATGATATTACATAGGATTTTCCTCCTTTATCCTGATAAGGTGGTAAATTTCATTGATTGATTTCTGGGGGTAAACCCCACTTGATTATACTATAGTAATACTTTTTATATATTAATGGATTTAAGTTGCCAATATTTTGAGTATTTTTTGTGCTTATGAGGATTATTGGTTTGTAGTTTTCTAGTCTTTGCCTTGTCTGATTTAGGTATCAGTTACATTGTCCTCAAGTGTGAAGGCTGTGAGGAATTCAGGATCAGGTGTTTGCTTTTAATGTTGTGCTGGAAAAGTTAAAAAATAACAGTGGAAAATTGTTTTCTCATTGCATTCCCCAAATTTTTATATGACTGTGACAAAAAATAATAGCTTGTTGCAACCAATAAACTCCAAACTAGATCCTATAGGTTATAGGATTGTAGCATCAGAAAAATTCACAGCCCTATCATATCTCTTGTTTGAGTGCAATGCTTTTTTTTTTCCATGGAAGTGCAGGACATGAAGAATAGAAATGTGGACCTGTGAGAGATTTTTGATGACTCAGAGACCCCAAATCTTCAAATATTTCTGAGCTTACACTGCCATAAACATAAAAACACCTTTTTTTTTTTCCTTAGCAAAGGCCAAATACAAAGTAAAACTTAACGTGGAAAGGTTAATGCACCCACATTTGCAAGATTTTCTACCCTATATCAGCAAAAATAGGGAGAATGGAATTGTAAATGCATTTTGAAGATACTAAACTAAGACAGGAGAAACAATTTTAGGTTAGGCTGAATTTTTCCATGTGGTGGCATATGCCAGTGAGTCTTATAGGCTTATGCAGTTGGAAGCAGTTCTGTTTGACTAGTTGACTCAATAAGTATTTAACAGTGGCCTACATTTAATGGATTGAGGTGCCAAAAGACTTAGGAAGATAGGGAGGTTGGAATAAATACATAAAATGCTCTTCTTTCACCCTCATCCTAATCATATCTGCTGAGTATGTCTAAATACTTTCTTTTTATCAAGACAATGGGAAATGTATTTTGAGCACAACATCAGTAACTTTAACTAACAGTAACTACAGGGGAATATTCTCTGTAGGCTAAGGAAGCTGGTAGAAGATGCTGCAGTTGATATGAAGTCTTTGATTGCAGCAGGGATGCTAGGTTCCAAGATAGCATGGACCAAATAGCCACATTTAACTACCAGGGGTGAAGTGGGCTTCATCCTCTTAATATCACTGCGGCCTGAGTGGTAATCTGAATGATCTGATCTGCAGTAATGTTCAGTGATAGATGGCTGACTGTTAATCAGGTTCTTATAAATTAATAGATGGACAACACACTAAAACTCCATTTATTTTCTATAACTAAAAACTTGAGGTGTGGAGAACAGGATCGTGATTGAAACCACATATTAGATTCTGAGACCTGAATTAGTTTACACATCTAGATTCCCTTTAATGAAGGGAAGATTGTTACACTTGAAAAGGGACCTTGCATCATTATAAGGCCATACCATCAATTTTTTTTCTAGCCTTCTCCAAAGACACGATTTGCACTTAGGTGAAATGTACCTACTTTTTCTAAGACTATTGGATACTGCTCTTAACTAATTATTGCTTCCTGAGTACAGAGAATTCTAAAGTTCACAAATTAATGTAGCTACTTATAAGATTTATGTGACTAATATACTTTTCAAGAAACTCTGCCTCATAGTACACCTACTACCACTCTGAACCCAGTCTTTGATAATTCCCCAGTTCCTTAATGTAATATTGAAATAGATATTAATGTACTGAGCTCTGCCAATCAGATGGACTCACAGGAGAATGAATCAGGAAGTGGTGATGAAGCTGGCATCATGAAAATTCATTCCAAGAGTGGCAGTGTTCACATCTAGTGCAGAGCTGATGATACAAGTTCCAGTTATCATATTTAGCCATGATGACTGTATGTTTAATTCAGTGCTGTAATTTTTTTTATTATACTTTTAAGTTCTGGGATACATGTGCAGAATGTGCAGGTTTGTTACATAGGTATACACGTGCCATGGTTGTTTGCTGCACCCATCAACCTGTCATTTACATTAGGTATTTCTACTAATGCTATCCCTCCCAAATCCCCCCAGTCCACAGCAGGCCCCAGTGTGTGATGTTCCGCTTCCTGTGTCCATGTGTTCTCATTGTTAAGCTCCCACTTATGAGTGAAAACATGCAGTATTTGGTTTTCTTTTCCTGTGTTAATTTGCTAAGAATGATAGTTTCCAGCTTAATTCATGTCCCTGCAAAGGATGTGAACTCATCCTTTTTAATGGCTGCATACTATTCCATGGTGTGTATGTGCCATATTTTCTTTATCCAGCCTATCATTGATGGGCATTTGGGTTGGCTCCAAGTCTTTGCTATTCTGAACAGTGCTGCAATAAACATATGTGTGCATGTGTCTTTATAGTAGAATGGTTTATAATTATTTGAGTATATACCCAGTAATGAGATTGCTGTGTCAAATGGTATTTCTAGTTCTAGATCCTTAAGAAATCACCACACTGTCTTCCACAATGGTTACACTAATTTACACTCCCACCAACAGTATAAAAGCATTCCCATTTCTCCACATCCTCTCTAGCATCTATTGTTTCCTGACTTTTTAATGATCACCATTCTAACTGGCATGAGGTGGGATCTTATTATGGTTTTGATTTGCATTTCTTTAATGACCACTGATGATGAGTTTTTTTTCATATGTTTGTTGACCACATGAATGTCTTCTTTTGAGAAGTATCTGTTCATATCTTTAGCCCACTTCTGAATGGGGTTGTTTGTTTTTTTCTTGTAAATTTGTTTAAAGTTCCTTGTAGATTCTGGATGTTAGTCCTTTGTCAGATGGATAGATTGCAAAAATTTTCTCTCATTCTGTATATTGCCTGTTCACTCTGACGATAGCTTCTTTTGCTGTGTAGAACCTTGTTAGTTTAATTAGATCCCATTTGTCAATTTTGGCTTTTGTTGCCATTGCTTTTGGTGTTTTAGTCATGAAGTCTTTGCCCATGCCTATGATCTGAATGGTAATGCCTAGGTTTTCCTCTAGGGTTTTTATGGTTTTAGGTCTTATGTTTAAGTCTTTAATCCATCTTGAGTTAATTTTTGTATAAGATGTAAGGAAGGGGTCCAGTTTCAGTTTTCTGCATATGGCTTGCCAGTTCTCCCAACACCATTTATTAAATAGAGAATATTTTCCCCATTGCTTGTTTTTGTCAGGTTTGTCAAAGATCAGATGATTATAGATGTGTGGCATTATTTGTGAGGCCTCTGTTCTGTTCCATTGGTCTACATATCTGTTTTGATACTAGTATCATGCTGTTTTGCTTACTGTAGCCTTGCAGTATAGTTTGAAGTGAGGCATTCAAATTCAGGAAATACAAAGAATACCACAGAGATATTCCTTGAGAAGAGCGAACCCAAGATACATAATCATCAGATTCACCAAGGTTAAAATGAGAGAAAAAAATGTTAAGAGAAGCCGGAGAGAAAGGTCAGGTTACCCACAAAAAGAAGCCCATCAGACTAACAGCGGTTTTCTCTACAGAAACCCTACAAGCCAGAAGAGACTGGGGGCCAATATTCAATATTCTTAAGAATTTTCAACCCAGAATTTCATATTTAGCCAAACTAAGCTTCATAAGTGAAGGAGAAATAAAATCTGTTATAGACAAGCAAATGCTGAGAGATTTTTGTCACTACTAGGCCTGCCATACAAGAGCTCCCAAAGGAAGCCTAAATATGGAAAGGAACAACTGGTGCCAGCCACTGCAAAAACATACCAAATTGTAAAGACTCTCAACACTATGAAGAAACTGCATGAACTAGTGGGCAAAATAACCAGCCAACATCATAATGGCAGGATAAAATTCACACATAGCAATATTAACCTTAAACGTACATGAACTAAATGCCCCAATTAGAAGACACAGACTCGCAAATTGGATAAAGAGTCAAGACCCATTGGTGTGCTGTATTCAGGAGACCCGTCTCATGTGCAAAGACACACATAGGCTCAAAATAAAGGAATGGAGGAATATTTACCAAGCAAATGGAAAGGAAAAAAAAAAACAAAACAGGCATTGCCATCCTAGCCTCTGATAAAATAGTCTTTAAACCAACAAAGATCAAAAAAGGCAAAGAGGGGCATTACATAACGGTCAAGGGATCAATGCAACAAGAAGAGCTAATTATCCTAAATATATATGCACCCAATACAGGGGCACTCAAATTCATAAAGCAAGTTCTTAAGAGACCTACAAAGAGACTTAGACTTCCACATAATAATAGTGGGAAACTTTAACACCCCACTGTCAATATTAGACATATCAATGACACAGAAAATTAACAAGGTTTTTCAGTACTTGAGCTCAACTCTGAATCAAGTGGACCTAATAGACATTTACAGAACTCTCCACCCCAAATAAACAGAATATTCCTTTTTCTCAGCACCACATCACACTTATTCTAAAATGCCACATAATTGGAAGTAAAACACTCTTCAGCAAATGCAAAAAAACAGAAATCATAACAAACAGTCTCTCAGACCACAGTGCAATCAAATTAGAACTCAGGATTAATAAACTCACTCAAAACTGCACAACCATGTGGAAACTGAACAACTTGCTCCTGATTGACTGCTGGGTAAATAATGAAATGAATGCAGAAATGAAGTTATTTGAAACCAATGGGAGCAAAGATACAGTGTACCAGAATCTCTGGGACACAGCTAAAACAGTGTTGAGAGGGAAATTTATAGCACTAAATGCCCATAGGAGAAAGTAGGAAAGATCTAAAATTGACACCCTAACATCGAAATTAAAAGTACTAGAGAAGCAAGAGCAAACAAATTCGAAAGCTAGCAGAAGAAATAACTAAGAATCAGAGTAAAACTGAAGGAGATAGAGACATTAAAAACCCTTCAAAAACTCCATGAATTCAGGAGCTGGTTTTTTAAAAAGATTAACAGAATAGACTGCTAGCTAGACTAATAAAGAAGAAAAGAGAGAAGAATCAAATAGACACAATAAAAAATGATAAAGTGTATATCACCACTGATCCCATAGAAATAAACTACCATCAGAGAATACTATCAATGACCTCTACCCAAATAAACTAGAATATCTGGAAGAAATGGATAACTTCCTGGACACATACATCCTTCCAAGACTGAATTAGGAAGAAGTCAAATCCCTGAATAGACCAATAACAAGTTCTGAAATTGAGGCAGTAATTAATAGCCTACCAATCAAAAAAAGTCCAGGATGAGATGAATTCACAGCCAAATTCTACCATAGGTACAAAGAGGAGCTGGTACCATTCCTTCTGAAACTATTCCAAACAATAGAAAAAAAAACTCCTCCCTAACTCATTTTATGGGGCAAGCATCGTCCTGATATCAAAATCTGCCAGAGGCACAACGAAAAAAGAAAATTTCTGGCTAATATCCCTGATGAACATTGATATGAAAATCCTCAATAAAATACTGGTAAACCAAATCCAGCAGGACATCAGAAGGTTATCCACCATGATCAAGTCGCCTTCATCTCTGGGATGCAAGGCTGGTTCAACATACGCAAATCAATGAAAGTAATCCATCACATAAACAGAACCAGTGACAAAAAACACATGATTATCTCAATAGATGCAGAAAAGGCCTTTGATAAAATTCAACACCTCTTCATGCTAAAAAACTCTCAATTAACTAGGTGTTGACAGAACATATCTCAAGATAATAAGAGCTATTTATGACAAACCCACTGCCAATATCATACTGAATGGGCAAAATGTGAAAGCATTCCCTTTGGAAACTGGCACAAGACAAGGATCCCCTCTCTCACCACTCCTCTTCAACATAGAATTGGAAGTGCTGGCCAGGGCAATCAGGCAAGAGAAAGAAATAATGAGTATTCAAATAGGAAGAGAGGAAGTCAAATGGTTTCTGTTTGCAAATGATTTGATTGCAAATTTAGAAGACCCCATTGTCTCAGCCCAAAATCTCTTTAAATGCTCTGATTTTTAAATATTGTTCTTGGCTGTAGAGCTTCTAATCCTAGTTTATGAGTTCTGCTGAAGGCTTAATGAGCTCCCTGATTCTTCTGATAAAATGTATAAATTGCCTGAATTGATTAAACATAGAATCTATTGGTTTTAATGAAAAAAATTATTGAAAACAATTTTTTATGTTATTTGATTATTCTTTTTTCAAATTCTTGATTTCAAGGTATATTTCATTTATTTTTATTCATTATGTAATTATGTATGTTTCATTGTCATTAGTATATATTCCAAATATTCTAAAATTTTGGTTTTGACATTCTTTCACTCTATAATTCCTTAATTAAAGTTTGGAATTTCTAGGTGGTTGTGAAGATTTTTCTCTATATTTTTGAATCCTAATTTTATTGTCGGTGATTCGTTAATGTGTTTGGTGTTGTTTCTATAATTTGAAGTTTATTCAATTTTGTGGCTTATCATATAGTCCATTTTCCTAAAAGCTTAATTTTTGAGAAGTTGTTTTGTTTTGCGGATACTGTATTCAGTGTCTACCTTTAAGTACTATAGTGTTTTACTTTGGGCCTTTACATATAAACTTATTTTTCTTTCTATTTAATCTATCATACACTGAGCTAGATACTGTTTTTCTGTATCTACTTATACTTTCTGCAGCTTAGCCATTTTGAATTTTGAAACCGTTGTTTGCTGCATAAAGATCTTTGAGAGAGATCTTTGTGGCTTTCATTGTTTATCATTTTAAAGTATTCCCTTTTCTCTTTAATGCTTTTTGCTTTGATTTCGTATCTGCCTGATACAGATTTTACAAACTCAACATTTTTCATGATTAGTGTTTTTTTTTTTTTGCCCTTTACTCTTGAGTTATTTTATTTTCAATATGTCTCTTGTATCTGCTTGTATATTGTATCTGTATACAATTGTATCTGTACTGTATATTGTAACTTATTTTTCATGATCAGTATTTTTTTGCCCTTTACCTTCAATCTCCATAGATATCATTTTATTTTAAATATGTCTCTTATATCTGATTGTATCTGATATATTTATTGTATCTGTATATTATATATTATAACTGATTTTATAGCCAATCTAATAGATTAATGTATTAGATTTCACTCATGAGATGACAATTACATTTAGATTTAGTTCTGACTTCATATCGTTTTTTGTTTTTGATGCTTTATTTGCTTTATATAATTTGCCAAGAAATCAATATTTAGAGCACAATTTAAAGAAGCATACATTATTTAAAGATTCTGTTTTCCCTTGTTTTCAATTGCAGAAATTACTGTTTAACTTAAACTCTGTCTTTCCCTTCTAAATTAAGGACAAGGCTTGCCGTGAAACTTTCTTAGTGTCAGATCCCCACAATCATGCACAGGTTTTCTAGATTCCTAACTCCAGCTTTTCATTTAGCATTTTGAACACTTTTTGTTAATGATTATATATCAAATATAATGTATCCTTTTCTCTTGTGAGGGCTCCCAACTAATTTCTCTGCATAGGAGAAACTGATTTCTTTCTCAGTCCCATTTACAATGCTTTCTACTTTAAAGTCAAGTAATATACTCGGGTAGAAAAAGAGTTAATGGTAACCTATATGTGTTCACAACTTTTAGAGCTATCTTCTCCCCCACTTGATTTTTTAGTTCTTTGTTCAAATGGAAAGTTATTTGTCCATCCTCCCTTTTATTCCTTTGAAACTCAGAGCTTTAAAGTCAACGTTCATTGAATTATTTAAGAAAATCTTTCAACCCCCATTAAAAACTGACCACTTGCATAAACTTACATCTAATAAAACTTACCTCCTATCTTTCCTTCCCAGTCTACATTGCAAACACACAGTCATGTACAATTTGGCTTTTAGAATGGTGATTAGTATCAGTAATATTGGTAACTATTATATTCCTTTCTCAAAAGTAAGCATCAGTATTATTTTTCTTGTAAACTTTTAGAGATAGCAATGTCAATAAATGAAATTTGATGATAAATATTGAATACTTTACTATGGTGCTTTACCACAAATATGTCATGCTTATGGAAAATTTTACTTTAAACTATGTGTGTATTTTCAACTGAAGAATTAAATTATGGATGGTAACATATATCTCAAGATCAGAAACATTAATTTATTTGATTCATCAACAGGAAAATGGAATTTCCATATATCTTCAAACTTGATTGTTAGCTCAAATTTAAACAAATACACATCTTCTTTTCTTTTAGTTAATTTTTTCTGCAGCTGAATTAGTCATAATTTCCTTTTTTTTTTTTGCAGTCTGAAAACACATCTTCAGCAATTAACTGTTTACTTTCTATTTTCTCAAAATCTGTTTACATGAGTTACATTCTCATTATCTACTCCTGTTAGCACAAAATTCTTTACAACTGATTAACCCTTAGTCGAGTAAAAGTTAAAAAGATCAATTTTAACTTAACATTTTATTAGTGTATATAGTAAAACAAGTACAAGTTTTAAAGACCCATCTTTACAATTGTCTTGTATAAATTAAAATATTATGTAATTTTGAAAGGGTACTTTTGGATTATTCAAATATTAAAATGTCTCTGAAGCACGTGTATAACTATGTAACAAACCTGCACGTTCTACACATGTACCCCAGAACTTAAAGTATAATAAAAAAAAGTCTCTGAAGACTGATTCTAATGCAAAGTTTTTAGTTAAATATAGTTTATTGCTTTTAATGCTATGACAATATTAGAGATACATTTTCACTTTATCTTAAAACTTTACATACTGTCATGTCTTCAAAATATACTCTTTCGTTTTTAACACTTTTGTTGGCGTAGTTATTAGCAGCACATGCTTAGGAGTTGGACAATATGATAGTAAATGTGTTATTCATAACTCACTGGCTGCGTTTAACTGCTCCTTGCCTCAGTTTCCTCAATTTTAAGTGGGAATAGTAACAGTTCCTACTTCAAAGGGTTGTGGTTAAGATTAAAAGAGTAGATATATGTAAAGTTCATAGAAGAGGGCCACTTTTGGAAGCATTATAATGAAGAGTGGTTAAAGGCATGGGCACTGGAGCTGGTCAGATCTGGGTACCAGTTCCAGTTCTACCACATACATTCATTTGGGAACTGGTGAGTAATTTATTTGTATTTTTCTGTAGGCTCCTGTCTTCTCCATATGGTAAGTGAGGATGATAATCCATATCTCATTATTTGTGGTAGAGCACATAAGATGACTTAATATTCTGCCATGTGGTAAGCACTCAATTAATGGTTCCCAGACATTTCCAATATACTTTAGAAGGCCTTTTAAACTTTTTTTTTTGGCAACCAAAGAGTAAGGTTTAATGTTAAGGTAAGGAGAGGCAAGAAAATAACAAAAAGCAAAGTAGTTTACAAACTACTTTATAAAATAGCACTTTCAGGCTAATAAAGGAATATCACTTCCTTAAATAACAATCTGTGGGATAGACAGCAATAAAAATCATTTTGAATAGGAGTGGTGGGAGAGGGCAGCCTTGTCTAATGCCAGATTTCAAAGGGAATGCTTCCAGTTTTTGCCCATTCAGTATGATATTGGAAGTTCTAGCCGGAGCAATCAGGCAAAAAAAAAAGAAATAAAGGGCATTCGAACAGGAAAGGAGGAAGTCAAATTGTCTCTGTTTGTAGACGACACGATGGTATATCTACAAGACCCTGTCGTCTCAGCCCAAAATCTCCTGAAACTGATAAGCAACTTCAGCAAAGTCTCAGGATACAAAATCAATGTGCAAAATCACAAGCACTCCTATACACCAATAACAGACTTAAAGAGTCAAATCAAGAATGAACTGCCATTCACAATTGCTACAAAGAGAATAAAATACCTAGGAATACAACTAACAAGGAACTTAAAGGACCTCTTCAAGGAGAACTACAAACCACTGCTCAAGGAAATAAGAGAGGACACAAGCAGATGGAGACACATTCCATGTTCATGGTTAGGAAGAATCAATGTCGTGAAAATGGCCATACTGCCCAAAGTAATTTACAGATTCAACACTATTCCCATCAAGCTACCAATGACTTTCTTCACAGAACTGGAAAAAAAACACCTTAAACTTCGTATGGAACCAAAAGAGAGCACACATAGCCAAGTCAATTCTAAGCAAAAAGAACAAAGCAGGAGGCATCACACTACCAGACTTTAAACTATACCATAAGGCTACAGTAATCAAAACAGCATGGTACACCAATGGAGCAGAACAGGGGCTTTGGGGGCAACACAACACATCTACAACCATCTGATCTTTGACAAAGCTGACAAAAACAAGCAATGGGGAAAGGAGTCCCTGTTTAATAAACGGTGTTGGGAAAACTGGCTAGCCATGTGCAGAAAGCAGAAACTGGACCCCTTCCTGACACCTTTCGCTAAAATTAACTCCAGATGGATTCAAGACTTAAACATAAGACCTAACATCATAAAAACCCTAGAAGAAAATCTAGGCAAAACCATTCAGGACATAGACGTAGGCAAGGACTTCATGACCAAAACACCAAAAGCATTGGCAACAAAAGTCAAAATAGACAAATGGGACCTAATCAAACTCCACAGCTTCTATACAGCAAAAGAAACAGTCATTAGAGTGAATTGGCAACCAATAGAATGCGAAAAAATTTTTGCAATCTACCCATCTGACAAATGGCTGATATCCAGAATCTGCAAAGAACTAAACAGATTTACAAGAAAAAAACAAGCCCATTCAAAAGTGGGTAAAGGATATGAACAGACACTTTACAAAAAAAGACATACATGAGGCCAAAAAACATGAAAAAATGCTCATCATCACTGGTCATTAGAGAAATGCAAATCAAAACTACATTGAGATACCTTCTTTTGCCAGTTAGAATGGCAACCATTAAAAAATCTGGAGACAACAGATGCTGGAGGGGATGAAGAGAAATAGGAACACTTTTACACTGTTGGTTGGAGTGTAAATTACTTCAACCATTGTGGAAGACAGTGTGGCGATTCCTCAAGACCTAGAAATAGAAATTCCATTTGACCCAGCCATCCCATTACTGGGTATATATCCAAAGGATTATAAATTGTTCTACTATAAGGACACATATATATGAATGTTCATTGCACCACTGTTTACAATAGCAAAGACCTGAACCAACCCAAATGCCCATTGATGATAGACTGGACAGGGAAAATGTGGCACATATACACAATGGAATACTATGCAGCCATCAAAAATGATGAGTTCTTGTCCTTTGTAGGGACATGGATGAAGCTGGAAACCATCATTCTCAGCAAACTGACACAAGAACAGAAAATGAAACACCACATGTTATCACTCTTAGGTGGGTGTTGAACAATGAAAACACATGGACACAGGGAGGGGAGCCTCACACACTGGGGTCTGTTGGGGGGAAATAGGGGAGGGAAAGCGGGGGATAGGGAGTTGGGGAGTTATAGTATGGGGAGAAATACCAGATATAGGTGATGGGGAGGAAGGCAGCACATCACACTGCCATGTGTATACCTATGCAACAATCTTGCATGCTCTTCACATGTACCTCAAAACCTAAAATGCAATAAAAAAAATCAATTTGATTTGAATTAACACAGCATTGTTCACCTTTTTCTAACTTTACAGCCCATTTGGTTCTAAATGTCCTCATTTATCCACAGAATAATTCTGTGATGATTTTGATACCCAGGGTGGGGTTCTTGCAGGGTTGGCAAATGTTTGTTTGTGAAGGCACTCCTTCCAAAAGTAGCTTCACCAAAACAAGCCACCATTCAAAGTATTGTCCCTGATAAAAATGCCTGTTCTTTGGGAGTTGTCAGATATCAGTATATTTTGTGAACTGGTTTATTTATTATCTCTTAACAATTAAAGGAGGAGTAGGGCATAGAATGAAGTTTTAATGAGGAACGGAATGAAGAGTATCTCAAAAACTGAGTTTATTTTTCTGAGCCCTGAGACACTCAGAAAGTAACAATGATTGAAAAGTGTTAGATGTACTTTTCTTCACGTTTAAAACCCAAAATTAATTATTATTTTTGTAAATACTTATATTTTGAAAACACAGTAGGAATAAACATAATTGTTCACAGTTTGAAAATTATTGTACAGCTTTGCAATTTATAGGTCAATAAATCATAACTTTAAAAGAGTTCCTGTTTCACAATGGCTAAAAATAAACTTTTGGGAAGAAAGGCACCCAAATTCAGGTCTAGGGGTCAGTACAAAGAGGAACATGACTCACAGAAATTACATTAAATTAAAATTCTATCCAAAAAAGTGAGAGAAATGACTTTTATTCAATTTTATACTATATATGTATTAGGGAGGCTGTTATGGTTATGAGTAACTCAGAGCCTTAGATTTCTTCTTACAAACTGGAACAGTTGTCTCTCAAGTGTATTCGCAGTCTCCTTCTAGTACCTTGTCAAAGCACAGCAGTCTCCATAGCATGTATTTAGGCATTTCGTTCTCAAAGTTCTTGCTGCTAATTTAACGCTGACCCTGTGCCACAGATGTGGAGTTGCTGTCATAGTAGGACTTACTCTCTGAACATTGACTGTTTCTGATCTACTGTTATTTCTGTGGCCTCCTCTACCATTTTAATAATGATTATAATATGCATTATTTACCTATTGTTTGACAATATATTAAACCTTAATAATTAATTTCAAGCTTAATAGCACTGTGCTGGTCAGTGCCATCCTTTTCATAGTCAACTGGAGTTTTATATAATCCCCTTCTTTTGGATAAAATACGTGTGGGAATAAGAAAAAAATTAACTTTCTTGAAATGTATATTGTCTGGCTAACCATAATAATGGAACTTTTAATTTTTAGATCTTGTACCTTTACAAATTGTTTTTCAAAATTATCATTTATTGGAATTGTAGATTCTGGCTCTCCAGAGAACAAGCCTTATGTGGAGGGGATTATTATTTGCTTTTGTAAAAAGTTTTTTGATACTCTTATTCATTCAAGAATGAGTTTTCCTTGATATGAAGCAATTTTACCTAACAGTGGAATGATTAATGGCACATAGCTCTATGATCCAGGTATTTATACAAGAATGTGCTAAAATGGTAATTTTATAACTGATTTAATCAAGAGGTGTCATGATTAACAGAATTCTGTAAGGAGAGGTATTTATACAAAGAATATGGCACTATCTTTAGAACAAAATGTAATTTATGTTTTTTTGTTGTTTGTTTTTTAAATTCTCTAAAACAAAAACAATGAAAAGTTATGTAAATGAACTATGTTGGTTATGAATTTGTAATATGTTAAGTAGATAT